>NC_086447.1:920620269-920868193 GCF_028390025.1 Pseudophryne corroboree | reverse complement strand
TCACTTATTACCCCCCCCCCCCCATCTACACACACACACACACACACACACACACACACACACACACACTCCTCCCCAGCACTGCAGCTCCCCATCACCTATAACCCCCCCACATCTCCACACTCTACTCCCCAGCACTGCAGCTCCCCATCACCTAGAACCCCCCAATCTCCACATACACTCCTCCCCAGCACTGCCGCTCCCCATCACCTATATCCCCCCCCATCTCCACACACACTCCTCCCCATCACCTATAACCCCCCATCTCCACACACACTCCTCCCCGGCCCTGCCGCTCCCCATCACCTATAACCCCCCCCCCCAACACACACTCCTCCCAAGCGCTGCAGCTCCCCATCACCTATAACCCCCCCCTCCATCTCCACACACACTCCTCCCATCACCTATAACCCCCCCCCCCACACACACACTCCTCCCCGGCTCTGCCGCTCCCCATTACCTAGAACTTCCCCATCTCCACACACTCCTCCCCAGCACTGCAGCTCCCCATCACCTAGAAACCCCCCAATCTCCACACACACTCCTCCCCATCACTGCCGCTCCCCATCACCTATATCCCCCCCCATCTCCACACACACTCCTCCCCATCACCTATAACCCCCCATCTCCACACACACTCCTCCCCGGCCCTGCCGCTCCCCATCACCTATAATCCCCCCCCATCGCCACACACACTCCTCCCCAGCACTGCAGCTCCCCATCACCTATATCCCCCCCCCATCTCCACACACACTCCTCCCCATCACCTATAACCCCCCATCTCCACACACACTCCTCCCCGGCCCTGCGCTCCCCATCACCTATAATCCCCCCCCCTCCATCTCCACACACACTCCTCCCATCACCTATAACCCCCCCCCACACACACACACACATCTCCACACACACTCCTCCCCAGCACTGCAGCTCCCCATCACCTAGAACCCCCCCATCTCCACACACACTCCTCCCCAGCACTGCAAATCCCCATCACCTAGAAACCCCCATCTCCACACACACTCCTCCCCAGCACTGCCGCTCCCCATCACCTATAAACCCCCCCCCCCCCATCTCCGCACACACTGCTCCCCGGCATGCCACTCCCCATCACCTATATCCCCCCCCCCATCTCCACACACTCCTCCCCAGCACTGCAGCTCCCCATCACCTATATCCCCCCCCCCCATCTCCACACACACTCCTCCCCATCACCTATAACCCCCCATCTCCACACACACTCCTCCCCGGCCCTGCCGCTCCCCATCACCTATAACCCCCCCCCCCCCCCCAACACACACTCCTCCCAAGCGCTGCAGCTCCCCATCACCTATAACCCCCCCTCCATCTCCACACACACTCCTCCCATCACCTATAGCCCCCCCCCCCACACTCCTCCCCGGCCCTGCTGCTCCCCATCACCTATAACCCCCCCCTATCTCCACACACACTCCCCTCCCCAGCACTGCCGCTCCCCATCACCTATATCCCCCCCATCTCCACACACACTCCTCCCCAGCACTGCCGCTCCCCATCACCTATATCCCCTCCTATCTTCACACACACTCCCTCCCCAGCACTGCCGCTCCCCATCACCTATATCCCCCCCCCCCATCTCACACACACTCCTCCCCATCACCTATAACCCCCCCATCTCCACACACACTCCTCCCCGGCCCTGCCGCTCCCCATCACCTATAACCCCCCCCCCCCCCCAACACACACTCCTCCCCAGCACTGCCGCTCCCCATCACCTATAACCCCCCATCTCCACACACTCCTCCCCGGCACTGCCGCTCCCCATCACGTATAACCCCCCCATCTCCACACACTCTCCTCCCCGGCACTGCAGCTACCCATCACGTATAACCCCCCCATCTCCACAGGCTCTTCTCCCGGGCACTGCAGCTCCCCATCACGTATAACCCCCCCCCCCCCCATCTCCACACACTCTCCTCCCCGGCACTGCAGCTTCCCATCACTTATAAACCCCCCCCCCATCGCCACACACACTCCTCCCCGGCACTGCCGCTCCCCATCACGTATAACCCCCCCATCTCCACAGGCTCTTCTCCCGGGCACTGCAGCTCCCCATCACGTATAACCCCCCCCCCCCCCATCTCCACACACTCTCCTCCCCGGCACTGCAGCTTCCCATCACTTATAAACCCCCCCCCCCATCGCCACACACACTCCTCCCCGGCACTGCCGCTCCCCATCACGTATAACACCCCCATCTCCACACGCTCTTCTCCCCGGCACTGCAGCTCCCCATCACGTATAACCCCCCCCCCCCCCATCTCCACACACTCTCCTCCCCAACACTGCCGCTCCCAATCTCCTATAACCCCCCATCTCCACACACACTCCTCCCCAGCACTGCCGCTCCCCATCACCTATAACCCCCTATCTCCACACACACTCCTCCCCGGCACTGCCGCTCCCCATCACCTATAACCCCCCCCACCCCCAACACACACTCCTCCCCAAGCGCTGCAGGTCCCCATCACCTATAACCCCCCCCCACCCCCCCATCTCCACACACACTCCTCCCCCAGCACTGCCGCTCCCCATCACCTATAATCCCCCCATCTCCACACACACTCCTCCCCAGCACTGCCGCTCCCCATCACCTATAACCCCCCATCTCCACACACACTGCTCCCCAGCACTGCAGCTCCCCATCACTTATAAACCCCCATCTCCACACACACTCCTCCCCAGCACTGCAGCTCCCCATCACCTATAACCCCCCCATCTCCACACACACTGCTCCCCAGCACTGCAGCTCCCCATCACTTATAAAACCCCCCCCATCTCCACGCGCTCTCCTCCCCGGCACTGCCGCTCCCCATCACCTATAACCCCCCATCTCCACACACTCCTCCTCGGCAACTGCCGCTCCCCATCACGTATAACATAGAAACATAGAATTTGTCGGCAGATAAGAACCACTTGGCCCATCTAGTCTGCCCCCCCCCCCCCCCCCCTTTTTTTTTTTTTTACATTATTTTTATCTCTAACCTTATTTGATTCTTATTTCTTTGTAAGGATATCCTTATGTCTATCCCATGCATGTTTAAATTGCTCTACTGTCTTAGCCTCTACCACCTCTGATGGGAGGCTATTCCACTTGTCCACTACCCTTTCTGTGAAATAATTTTTCCGCAAATTTCCCCTGAACCTCCCCCCCTCCAGCCTCAGTGCATGTCCTCGTGTCGTATTGCTTCTCTTCATTTGGAGAATGTTTCCCTCCTGGACTTTGTTAAAACCCTTGATATATGTGAAAGTTTCTATCATGTCCCCCCTTTCACTTCTCTGCTCCACACTGTACATAGTGAGATTTCTTAGTCTTTCTGGGTATGTTTTGTGATGTAGGCCATGCACCATTTTAGTTGCCCTCCTTTGTACAGTTTCTAATGTATTAATATCCTTTTGAAGATATGGCCTCCAGAACTGAATACAGTATTCTAGATGAGGCCGTACCAATGACCTATACAGTGGCATTATTACTTCTTTCTTTTCTTTCTGCTGCTGATTCCTCTCCCAATGCAGCCAAGCATCTGACTAGCCTTCCTCATTGCCTTGTTACATTGCTTACCTACCTTTATGTCACCTGAGATAGTGATTCCTAGATCCCTTTCCTCCTCAGTAGTTTCCAGTATAGTGCCATTAATACTATATTTATCCTTTATGTCACCTGAGATAGTGACTCCTAGATCCCTTTCCCTCCTCAGTAGTTTCCAGTATAGTGCCATTAATACTATATTTATCCTTTATGTCACCTGAGATAGTGACTCCTAGATCCCTTTCCTCCTCAGTAGTTTCCAGTATAGTGCCATTAATACTATATGTATCCTTTATGTCACCTGAGATAGTGACTCCTAGATCCCTTTCCTCCTCAGTAGTATCCAGTATAGTGCCATTAATACTATATTTAGCCTTTATGTCACCTGAAATAGTGACTCCTAGATCCCTTTCCTCCTCAGTAGTGTCCAGTATAGTGCCAATAATACTATATTTATCCTTTATGTCACCTGAAATAGTGACTCCTAGATCCCTTTCCTCCTCAGTAGTTCCCAGTATATTGCCAGTAATACTATATTTATCCTTTATGTCACCTGACATAGTGACTTCTAGATCCCTTTCCTCCTCAGTAGTTCCCAGTATAGTGCCATTAATACTATATTTATCCTTTATGTCACCTGAAATAGTGACTCCTAGATCCCTTTCCTCCTCAGTAGTTTCCAGTATAGTGCCATTAATACTATATTCATCCTTTATGTCACCTGAAATAGTGACTCCTAGATCCCTTTCCTCCGCAGTAGTGTCCAGTATAGTGCCATTAATACTATATTTATCCTTTATGTCACCTGAGATAGTGACTCCTAGATCCCTTTCCTCCTCAGTAGTTCCCAGTATATTGCCAGTAATACTATATTTATCCTTTATGTCACCTGACATAGTGACTCCTAGATCCCTTTCCTCCTCAGTACTTTCAATTATAGTGCCATTAATACTATATTTATCCTTTATGTCACCTGAGATAGTGACTCCTAGATCCCTTTCCTCCTCAGTAGTTTCCAGTATAGCGCCATTAATACTATATTTATCCTTTATGTCACCTGAGATAGTGACTCCTAGATCCCTTTCCTCCTCAGTAGCTCCCAGTATAGTGCCATTAATACTATATTTATCCTTTATGTCACCTGAGATAGTGACTCCTAGATCCCTTTCCTCCTCAGTAGTTTCCAGTATAGTGCCATTAATACTATATTTATCCTTTATGTCACCTGAGATAGTGACTCCTAGATCCCTTTCCTCCTCAGTAGTTTCCAGTATAGTGCCATTAATACTATATTTACCCTTTATGTCACCTGAGATAATGACTCCTAGATCCCTTTCCTCCTCAGTAGTTTCCAGTATAGTGCCATTAATACTATATTTACCCTTTATGTCACCTGAGATAGTGACTCCTAGATCCCTTTCCTCCTCAGTAGCTCCCAGTATAGCGCCATTATTACTATATTTATCCTTTATGTCACCTGAGATAGTGATTCCTAGATCCCTTTCCTCCTCAGTAGTTTCCAGTATAGCGCCATTAATACTATATTTATCCTTTATGTCACCTGAGATAGTGACTCCTAGATCCCTTTCCTCCTCAGTAGTTCCCAGTACAGTGCCATTAATACTATATTCATCCTTTATGTCACCTGAGATAGTGACTCCTAGATCACTTTCCTCCTCAGTAGTTTCCAGTATAGCGCCATTAATACTATATTTATCCTTTATGTCACCTGAAATAGTGACTCCTAGATCCCTTTCCTCCTCAGTAGTTTCCAGTATAGTGCCATTAATACTATATTTAGCTTTAGGACTTTTGAGACCCCCCCCCCCATCTCCACACACTCTACTCCCCGGCACTGCAGCTCCCCATCACGTATAACCCCCCCCCATCTCCACACAGTCTCCTCCCCGGCACTGCAGCTTCCCATCACTTATAAACCCCCCCCCCCCCATCTCCACACACACTCCTCCCCGGCACTGCCGCTCCCCATCACGTATAACCCCCCCATCTCCACACGCTCTTCTCCCCGGCACTGCCGCTCCCCATCACGTATAACCCCCCCCCCCATCTCCACACACTCTCCTCCCCAACACTGCCGCTCCCCATCTCCTATAACCCCCCCCCCCCCCATCTCCATACACTCTCCTCCCCGGCACTGCCGCTCCCCATCACCTATAACCCCCCATCTCCACACACACTCCTCCCCGGCACTGCCGCTCCCCATCTAGCCCCCCCACCCACCCCAGCCCCCCTACCCCACCACCCATTGAATCTCCCCATCAAACCCCCCCACCCCTCCTCCCCAGCACTGCCGCTCCCCATCATCCCCCCTTACCCCTCCTCCCCAGCACTGCCGCTCCCCATCACCCCCCCTCCTCCCCAGCACTGCCGCTCCCCATCATCCCCCCCACCCCTCCTCCCCAGCACTGCCGCTCCCCATCCCTCCTCCCCAGCACTGCCGCTCCCCACCCCTCCTCCCCAGCACTGCCGCTCCCCATCATCCCCCCCAACCTTCCTCCCCAGCACTGCCGCTCCCCATTATCCCCCCCACCCCTCTTTCCCAGCACTGCCGCTCCCCATCCCTCCTCCCCAGCACTGCCGCTCCCCACTCCTCCCCATCCCTGCCGCTCCCCACCCCAGCTCTGACGCTCCCCAGCCCTCCTCCCCAGCACTGCCGCTCCCCACCCCTCCTCCCCAGCACTGCCGCTCCCCATCCCTCCTCCCCAGCACTGCCGCTCCCCACCCCTCCTCCCCAGCCCTGACGCTCCCCAGCACTGACGCTCCCCACCCCTCCTCCCCAGCACTGACGCTCCCCATCATCCTCCCCAGCACTGACGCTCCCCACCCCTGCCGCTCCCCACCCCTCCTCTCCAGCACTGACGCTTCCCACCCCTCCTCCCCAGCACTGACGCTCCCCATCATCCTCCCCAGCACTGACGCTCCCCACCCCTCCTCTCCAGCACTGACGCTTCCCACCCCTCCTCCCCAGCACTGACGCTCCCCATCATCCTCCCCAGCACTGACGCTCCCCAGCCCTCCTCCCCAGCACTGCCGCTCCCCACCCCTCCTCCCCAGCACTGCCGCTCCCCATCCCTCCTCCCCAGCACTGCCGCTCCCCACCCCTCCTCCCCAGCCCTCCTCCCCAGCACTGACGCTCCTCACCCCTCCTCCCCAGCACTGACGCTCCCCATCATCCTCCCCAGCACTGCCGCTCCCCACCCCTCCTCCCCAGCCCTGACGCTCCCCACCCCTCCTCCCCAGCCCTGACGCTCCCCACCCCTCCTCCCCAGCACTGACGCTCCCCACCCCTCCTCCCCAGCACTGACGCTCCCCACCCCTCCTCCCCAGCACTGACGCTCCCCACCCCTCCTCCCCAGCACTGACGCTCCCCACCCCTCCTCCCCAGCCCTGACGCTCCCCACCCCTCCTCCCCAGCCCTGACGCTCCCCACCCCTCCTCCCCAGCCCTGACGCTCCCCACCCCTCCTCCCCAGCACTGACGCTCCCCACCCCTCCTCCCCAGCACTGACGCTCCCCATCCCTCCTCCCCAGCACTGCCGCTCCCCACCCCTCCTCCCCAGCACTGACGCTCCCCATCATCCTCCCCAGCACTGCCGCTCCCCACCCCTCCTCCCCAGCACTGCCGCTCCCCACCCCTCCTCCCCAGCACTGCCGCTCCCCATCATCCTCCCCAGCACTGCCGCTCCCCATCATCCTCCCCAGCACTGCCGCTCCCCATCATCCCCCCTGCCTCCTCTCCCCTGCACTGGAGGCATGAGGATCCTGTCCCACCTCTATACCTTGTAGCTGCTGGCTAAGGGACGCCTGTAACAGAGCCCAGGTAGTATAACAGGAGAACAGGCAGAGAGGTAGCAAAAACATTTATTCTACAAAATAATGAGATTAGGAGAATATTTTGCCCCCTCCTCACTTCCAGCCCGGGCAGTGACGTCCCCCAGTCCTTTATACAGAATCACACTCCACATTCTAGTGCTTGCACAAAACTCCGGAGCCAAACCGCGGTGTTCCTGCGCAATGTCGCCACTTCACATCGTCCGACGCCGCACCCAAGCCGAATCCACTGGATGTCTTCATAGTAAAACGATGACTGGTGCATTGTGTCACCCACAAGCTGGCAATCTACAGACAAACACCGGTCTGTTACCCTCCCCACCGTCAGTACCGGTCAGGGGCTGAGAGACTGGCGCAGCAGCTCGTACATTATCTGATCCTGCAGAGGGCGAGAGGAACGTTATCATGTTATATTGTTTCCAGTGCACCAGAGTATTCCCACCGACCTGGCACAGGAATGCTATATACTGCCACAGGAATGCTGTATACTGGCACTTGTGAGTAGCAAACACTGAATGTATATCCCGATTATTCCATCCCTTTATAGAATGTGTACATTCTCTGTACATGCAGATGTCCCTCCCACTGTTACTTTTCTCTTCGTCACAATTCTTTTATCTCCCGTGTAACACTAGAATAACGACATTATCAATAAACAGAACATTATCCGCCTGCCCAATTCTAAAACGGAGGGCTGATGGGGGATAGAGGAGGAGGAGCTTTCACACTTTAAAATTTAAAGTGCTAGGCTCCTTATAGCCACCCGTCTATACCCCAGTGTCAGCATGTTCCAGTGTCCCCTAGTGGCTGACTGAGAAATGACAGTTGTGAACCGCTTGGCTGGGCACCATTTATCATAAGCAGCGAGCTTTATCACTCGTTGATAAATGAGGCGCACAGTCGGATACATTAGCTCATAACCTGCACGGAGGGACGACATAAAACTACAAGGGAAAAATTAACTCTTTGGGGCTGATTAGGAGTCGCGCACAGAAGCGCAGGCGGCAGCATCTAAATGGCGTCGCCCGTCTGCGAGTTTATGCAAATGCAGCTACCTACCCCTGCCCTTGTGTACATCCATGCGACCGACTCTACAAGCACTGAGAGGCCCACTGCTAGCGTCCACGCACGCTGTAATAACGATAGGTGCGTCCTTATCTGTTGCACCACAAAAACTTGCAGCAGCCCTATGACAGGTGACGACAGCCTCCTATACCTGCGTCTGCTGCTTCCACATAACGCTCCCAACTGAATGGACCATTTTTGCGCGCACTACCAGCCATCTCCCATCACTTTTCCGCAAAATTTCTGATACCGTCTGTCCCGATCGCGACAGCGCATTTGTTGGTACACTCTGTATAACACAGGCGCCGCAGGGACTTTCAAAACATTTTGCACATGCGTGTCTGCAAATCATTCAACTGCGTGACCACCAGCCTCGCATGCGGCTCTGAATGTGGCCCTTTGGACTGGGCACTCTCAGAGGTTTTAAAACAGACCATTTTTTTTTAAATCAACAGAAAAATATTTGGCTGGAATTTTTTTTTTTTAAAAACTGATAAAAAACATTACATTGTGAAACATACGAGTGCTCAGTCCAAACATTCCTCTTCCTCGTGACTAAGTTCTCCTGACTAGAATAACTCCCTCCTGGCCGCTGGGGGAAGGCGCTAATTAACTATTAGAGGAGAACCCGTCAAGGCAACTGGATTCCCCAGACTTTCAGTGCATTTCAGCAGTCGTATTATATCATCACTTCCTTGCAGATATCCATGCACACTGTACAGAGGCAATCTGTCTATGCTTCTCTGCAGGAGTTGCTGTAACTCGCAGCAATGCATTAGCCCCTAATGAAAGGGGGCTGCGGCGCGACGCGCACCCATTATAGATCCTCATGTGACCGAGCTCACTGCACCAATAGGAGAACAATGCCAGATGATCTGAATGTACGGTCTGCATCACCAGATATGCCTGTATCTCCGGTCAGCCAGCCGCAGGGACGAGCCCACCAGCTATCCGGCTGCACTGCCTGGTTCCAATCCGAGTGACCCCCACGCTATGATCCTCTACGGGGGCAGCCCAGCCGTATTTATTTCCCTCACAATGAATGAACACCGAACAACGACAGAAGAAAAATATAGCGCAGTTTCGCTGGTCACAAAACAGATGCAGGTTTGGACCAGAAACTGGCAGCCCGTGATGCTCCAGGAATTGTAGGACTACAAGTCCCAACATGCTCTGCTAAGCAAAACACTAGATATAGATTAGGGTGAGCTGGAGTTTTGGTTTAAAGCTTTTCGGCAGAGAAGAGTAAGCCATATGGACAAAAGCACAAAATCCTGATTAAGAGACGCACACAGTACGCCCTGTAATATCTATGCCTTGCTGAATTATTTATATACGGAACCAGAAGCAGATCGTGTATTTAGCAGTTCCCTCAACTACAAGACTCAGTTTTCTGTATTCCGAGAAACTTAATCTGCCTGCTGGAAGACGTGACACTCACGTGACAAATACCGGCCACAAACAAGGGACCTCTGTGCTCCAACAGCCGGCACTGACGGCAGAGATTAGGATTGCCTTAAAGAGACACACGTCCGCATGATTTACCTAGTGGGCCTTCTGAGCAAATACGTTTCCAGAACTGTGCACCCTCCATCTGTGCTACAAATAAGTGTCAGCGCCAGTGTAACAGCAGGTAAAGGCACGGTAAAGTGCCGCGTAACAGGTCGCGGTTTATCAGTAGAGTTTACTGATTCCGCCACAGGTAGCGATTCCGGACTTTCGTATGTATTTTTAAACTGTGATGCGTCAAACGGGACTATCCGTGTATGCGGACACATATCTGTGTATGGAGGTTTGTAAGGAAAATCAATAGCAGCTCATTGGCACCGCAACGCTCTTTAGCGCTGCAATAATGTACCCACTCCCACCCGCCGGTACTGTGACAGCGCTCACCTTTTTGGAAACGGAGGGTTTCACCTTCCTGAACGCCTCTTCAAAGTGTTTCTGGCAAACACGGACGTCATCTGAAAGATAAGGGGAGACAGGCTGCATTATTTAAGGTCAGGTAACCGTACACTGGCTCCGCTTCCCTATCAGACACTCACTTACAAAGCCCTCACCCAGTCCTATGTCTAACCTTATCTGCCTGTCCTCTTCACTCCAAAAATGCTCGCTGCCCCTCCTGCCTACTGATTACTTCCTCCCTCCAAGATTTTGCCCGTGCTGCTCCCTACCTCTGGAATTCTCCACCTCTCTACAAAACTTCAAATGGACTCTCAAGACCCACTTCTTCATCAAACCCAGCCAAATCTCATCCTAACCCTCTGTTCCATGATCACTGTCTACCCCGTCTGTGTCACCCGTCTGTATGCCCCTCCCCTTTAGTCTGTAAGCTCTCACGAGCAGGGCCCTCTTCCCTCATGTGCTTTCCTTCTCTTACCTAGACTATCTTCTACTCATACTCCCTAGGACGGCACCTAACCCTCGGTTTCTGCCTCCCTGATGCCTATTTTCAGTGTCCTGTTCCCTGATGCAGAATTGTCTATATACCATGTAATTGTCCTGCCTTGTCTTGTACTGCAAGTCAACGGTTTTTCTTGTTTTGTTCATTTCTGTACTTTATTAGGCGCCGTGAAACCCTTGTGGCACCATGTAAATAAAGGATAATAATAATAATAATAATAATAATAATAATAATTGCATTGTCCTGAATGTAAGCCGGCGACCGGGTTAGCCCGGGACAGTACACCGGTGATGTCACTAGATCCTAGTCATGTGATAGGCCAATGAAACAGGGGGTTCAGTCCAGGAAATGGCCGCCGCCACAGTGTTACCGGGACACTAGCAGTGCTAAAGGGGAGGCACTACCGTAGTAGACCCGTGCTAAACACCACCTGCTGAGAATGAGGCCTAAGGTTAAGCTAAAGAACGTCCTTAAGAATCCTCAGAAACACAAACGCCTCACCAAACACTAGTAGCACCTAAAAAGTGATAAAGTGGAGAGCGGATAAAGTTCCAGCCAATCAGCTCCTAACTCCCATGTCACATGCCCTGTTTGAAAAATGACAGGAGCTGGTTGGCTGGTGGTTTATCACCTTCCACTTCATCACTTTTCAAGGCTTAGTACATCTGGCCCCGAGTGTAAAGCTTTTACAGAAAGTTGTCTTTTGGTTGGAAGGGGTTAATCAGGATACTCTGCATCGTGTGCGCTCAGCCGGGCAGCCAAGCGGGGACAAACTGCGCGGCCTCAGGGCAGAAGGAAAGGGTGCCCAGAACTCACCTGTGCTGGCAGCAGGATCCGGCTGGGACATCCTGCTCCGCAGGACACCGATCGAGGCCTCTCGTACAAGAGCTGACAGGTCAGCACCCCTGTGCAACGGAAAACATACAGTCATGAGACACGGTGCAGGCAGTGATCTCAGCAGCACGCGTCCCAGAAGTGGCCAACGCTGCAACTTTACCAAAATACACTTTTTCATGCACGTTACAGATCTAGCAGCTGGAAGTAGTATTTTGCGACGCGTGTGCGCAATGTAATTCCGATGGATCGCGTTGCTGCTGCGTTGTGTGCGCACATGCGAATGCATTGCGGCAACGATGAGGGGGGGGGGGGGGGGCTACAGCTGTACTTGCTGGTAATAAATATATATTTGTTTCTGCTAAACTGCAGCTGGCGCGACAGTGACCTGAGCAAAGGTACGGCTGGAGGTCGGCAGAGTTCCAGTTTCTTTGACTGTTTAGGACATTTTAGTGAAGTGACTCTGGCAGAAGGGTGCAGCGTACCTCCACAAAGCGCACAAAGTCCGGGAACTGAAGCCGTGAAACATCGCCATTCCCTGACATTAGCATGAATAGCGAATGCGCTGCCAGTTTCCCGAGGGGACACCGCAGAAGGGGGAAGGGGGTCGTGGCTGTATATAGAGATGCCTATCTGTGACAGCCAGCTAGTCACCTGAATACCCGTCTACATGGCACCGGTCACTTAGGGGATGCGTTGGCCTCAGCTGCACATGAAGGACTCTGAAATAGCAGGACTACTATACACAAAGTAATAACATACAGCTCTATTGGATACCGGAAATAGATCCTTTCACCGCTAGTTGTCTAAGATGGTTAGGTGGTTAGGAAATTAGCTTTCCAAGTGAAATATTTCCAGTAGGAAAACATGAAATGGTCCATGGAGCAGCAGTGTCCTCGGGCAAGTTCTGCAAGAACCATATAGCTGGAATGGTTGGTGAGCAGGACCACAAGGCAGCTCAGGGTTATGTCTGTAGATGACGGCCATGTTTACAGTGTCCAGTTTAGATGGCTGCAAGGAGAGACCTCTGCAACTTGGGGAGTGTTTATTGCCAGAAAACCACTTAGCGAGATGACTTGCAAGGATGACGGGTCAACCAGCATCACATAGTAAAGGGTAAACAAGGTAAGCAGCACATTCTGGGGTCTTTGCTAAGGCCCAAGTGTGTTGGCTTATCTCACAACACAATCGTCTTCTACGTAAGCCAACATCTCCAACACATCACCCCCCCGCACAACTCACGTAAAGCAGTCACATCGTTCGTCACAAGCAATAGCCTCAAGATTTACATCTGAGCCCAGAGGAGGCCGGGTACCATCCTATGGAGAGGCCGGAATGAGAACGAGAAAATCAGTCTTTAATCAGAATATTAGACTCTTCACATTAAAGAACTTTCCCACCCCCATTATTCAGCAATAACAGAAATGCAGAATTCTATTTTTGGTTACAGCTTCCTGTAGAGAATTGCGTGGTACAATTACTTTGGTAATGGTCTTCAGTATAGCCAGGCGGTCAGCAGGAGGCGGGAGTCCAACGTACAGAGTTTTGTCTAGTCGTCCAGGCCGGAGAATGGCCGGGTCAATGATATCTGCAGCACAGAGAGTGTAAGAGACGTTACCTGCAGATCACACTACAGTTATACATTGATATTAGGCGTCTGGTAAGCTCAGGCGATGTGTGAGCAACAATACAGAGGCAAACATCAGAAGAACGCCAATTAGCCGAAACGCTGTGTAACGCTTGCTGGACGCACGCTGCACCAACCGCGACACTTCAGGTGTGGAAAATAACTTGTGCGACAATACCGTTCTTTACTAGTCTGCGGAATATGTAACCTTAGAGTAGAGTAAAGGACAGTACTGTATACTACGCAACACGAGTTCTGTACATTAAATCATGTCTGGTAAAGGAAAGAGGTTTGTCCCTTGTATGAGAAGTGTCCGCATCTATGTGAATCGCATATGCATATATATATATATATATATATATATATATATATATATATATATATATATATATATATATACATACACACTTTTTTTTTTTTTTTTTTAAAAAGGTCGGTAGCTCGATCTAACTATAAGTAAAAAAAAAATTAGCTGGAGTCCGCAAAATAATAAAAAAATGCAGGTTAAGGGAATCCGGCGACGTGCGGTGTGATAACTGCGTGAAAATGTTCAGATTAATGTTTCACAGCTGGGTTATCATTAGTAGAACACATTTACGGTAATCATTCATTGCAGTTTAATCTTGTTATTCATCTGTCTGTCCATTTTCACATTGTAAAGCACCAGATTCCCCCATAATTGCACGAAAATTATTTTTTCCACAGAATCCAGCTATGAAACATATATACACACAGTCAAGTATATAATAAGTATGTTATAAAATCAATACAGCTCTCACAGGTCACCGAGAACAAGCCGATACCTGGAGCTATAGCTCAGATAACCTTGACAATTTATCTAAGTAAACTACACTTGAGCTGAGCAAACAGCAGCTACTGGAATTTGGCCTTATGAAATCAGTACATACATACATACATACATACATACATACATACATATATATATATATATTTATTTTTATTTTCATTTTTTTTTGAGACAAAAATATATGGAAGCAATATTATTTAGTATTTTAATGATTTTTCATTCAAAAGGACACGGGAGTCGGTGTGGATTACGGAAAGAGAGCGTTAGGAGGGAAAGGACAAAGGAGTGGGTCTGGATTGCAGAAAGTTAGGAGGGAAAGGACAAAGGAGTGGGTCTGGATTACAGAAAGAGTTAGGAGGGAAAGGACACGGGAGTGGGTCTGGATTGCAGAAAGAGTTAGGAGGGAAAGGACACAGGAGTGGGTCTGGATTACAGAAAGAGTTAGGAGGGAAAGGACACGGGAGTGGGTCTGGATTATGTAAAGAGAGAGTTAGGAGAGAAAGGACACTGGAGTGGGTCTGGATTACGGAAAGAGAGAGTTAGGAGAGAAAGGACACGGGAGTGGGTCTGGATTAGGGAAAGAGAGTTAGGAGAGAAAGGACACGGGAGTGGGTCTGGATTAGGGAAAGAGTTAGGAGGGAAAGGACACGGGAGTGGGTCTGGATTAGGGAAAGAGTTAGGAAAGAAAGGACACGGGAGTGGGTCTGGATAAGGGAAAGAGAGAGTTAGGAGGGAAAGGACACGGGAGTGGGTCTGGATTAGGGAAAGAGAGAGTTAGGAGAGAAAGGACACGGGAGTGGTTCTGGATTAGGGAAAGAGAGTTAGGAGGGAAAGGACACGGGAGTGGGTCTGGATTATGTAAAGAGAGAGTTAGGAGGGAAAGGACACGGGAGTGGGTCTGGATTATGTAAAGAGAGAGTTAGGAGGGAAAGGACTCGGGAGTGGGTCTGGATTAGGGAAAGAGAGAGTTGGGAGGGAAAGGACACGGGAGTGGTTCTGGATTAGGGAAAGAGAGAGTTGGGAGGGAAAGGACTCGGGAGTGGGTCTGGATTAGGGAAAGAGAGAGTTGGGAGGGAAAGGACACGGGAGTGGTTCTGGATTAGGGAAAGAGAGAGTTGGGAGGGAAAGGACTCGGGAGTGGGTCTGGATTAGGGAAAGAGAGAGTTGGGAGGGAAAGGACACGGGAGTGGTTCTGGATTTGCACGAAAATTATTTTTTCCACAGAATCCAGCTATGAAACATATATACACACAGTCAAGTATATAATAAGTATGTTATAAAATCAATACAGCTCTCACAGGTCACCGAGAACAAGCCGATACCTGGAGCTATAGCTCAGATAAATTGTCAAGGTTATCTAAGTAAACTACACTTGAGCTGAGCAAACAGCAGCTACTGGAATTTGGCCTTATGAAATCAGTACATACATACATACATACATACATATATATATATATATATATATATATATATATATATATATATTTATTTTTATTTTCATTTTTTTTTGAGACAAAAATATATGGAAGCAATATTATTTAGTATTTTAATGATTTTTCATTCAAAAGGACACGGGAGTCGGTGTGGATTACGGAAAGAGAGCGTTAGGAGGGAAAGGACAAAGGAGTGGGTCTGGATTGCAGAAAGTTAGGAGGGAAAGGACAAAGGAGTGGGTCTGGATTACAGAAAGAGTTAGGAGGGAAAGGACACGGGAGTGGGTCTGGATTGCAGAAAGAGTTAGGAGGGAAAGGACACAGGAGTGGGTCTGGATTACAGAAAGAGTTAGGAGGGAAAGGACACGGGAGTGGGTCTGGATTACAGAAAGAGTTAGGAGGGAAAGGACACAGGAGTGGGTCTGGATTACAGAAAGAGTTAGGAGGAAAAGGATACGGGAAGGACACGGGAGTGGGCCTGGATTACAGAAAGAGTTAGGAGGGAAAGGACACGGGAGTGGGTCTGGATTACAGAAAGAGTTAGGAGGGAAAGGACACAGGAGTGGGTCTGGATTGGGGAAAGAGTTAGGAGAGAAAGGACACTGGAGTGGGTCTGGATTATGTAAAGAGAGAGTTAGGAGAGAAAGGACACTGGAGTGGGTCTGGATTACGGAAAGAGAGAGTTAGGAGAGAAAGGACACGGGAGTGGGTCTGGATTAGGGAAAGAGAGTTAGGAGAGAAAGGACACGGGAGTGGGTCTGGATTAGGGAAAGAGTTAGGAGGGAAAGGACACGGGAGTGGGTCTGGATTAGGGAAAGAGAGTTAGGAAAGAAAGGACACGGGAGTGGGTCTGGATAAGGGAAAGAGAGAGTTAGGAGGGAAAGGACACGGGAGTGGGTCTGGATTAGGGAAAGAGAGAGTTAGGAGAGAAAGGACACGGGAGTGGTTCTGGATTAGGGAAAGAGAGAGTTAGGAGGGAAAGGACACGGGAGTGGGTCTGGATTATGTAAAGAGAGAGTTAGGAGGGAAAGGACACGGGAGTGGGTCTGGATTATGTAAAGAGAGAGTTAGGAGGGAAAGGACTCGGGAGTGGGTCTGGATTAGGGAAAGAGAGAGTTGGGAGGGAAAGGACACGGGAGTGGTTCTGGATTAGGGAAAGAGAGAGTTGGGAGGGAAAGGACACGGGAGTGGGTCTGGATTAGGGAAAGAGAGAGTTGGGAGGGAAAGGACACGGGAGTGGTTCTGGATTAGGGAAAGAGAGAGTTGGGAGGGAAAGGACACGGGAGTGGGTCTGGATTATGTTAAGAGAGTTCGGAGGGAAAGGACTCGGGAGTGGGTCTGGATTAGGGAAAGAGAGAGTTGGGAGGGAAAGGACACGGGAGTGGTTCTGGATTAGGGAAAGAGAGAGTTGGGAGGGAAAGGACACGGGAGTGGGTCTGGATTATGTAAAGAGAGTTAGGAGGGAAAGGACTCGGGAGTGGGTCTGGATTAGGGAAAGAGAGAGTTGGGAGGGAAAGGACACGGGAGTGGTTCTGGATTAGGGAAAGAGAGAGTTGGGAGGGAAAGGACTCGGGAGTGGGTCTGGATTAGGTAAAGAGAGAGTTGGGAGGGAAAGGACACGGGAGTGGTTCTGGATTAGGGAAAGAGAGAGTTGGGAGGGAAAGGACACGGGAGTGGTTCTGGATTAGGGAAAGAGAGAGTTGGGAGGGAAAGGACACGGGAGTGGGTCTGGATTAGGGAAAGAGAGAGTTGGGAGGGAAAGGACACGGGAGTGGTTCTGGATTAGGGAAAGAGAGAGTTGGGAGGGAAAGGACACGGGAGTGGGTCTGGATTATGTTAAGAGAGTTCGGAGGGAAAGGACTCGGGAGTGGGTCTCGATTAGGGAAAGAGAGAGTTGGGAGGGAAAGGACACGGGAGTGGTTCTGGATTAGGGAAAGAGAGAGTTGGGAGGGAAAGGACACGGGAGTGGGTCTGGATTATGTAAAGAGAGTTAGGAGGGAAAGGACTCGGGAGTGGGTCTGGATTAGGGAAAGAGAGAGTTGGGAGGGAAAGGACACGGGAGTGGTTCTGGATTAGGGAAAGAGAGAGTTGGGAGGGAAAGGACTCGGGAGTGGGTCTGGATTAGGTAAAGAGAGAGTTGGGAGGGAAAGGACACGGGAGTGGTTCTGGATTAGGGAAAGAGAGAGTTGGGAGGGAAAGGACTCGGGAGTGGGTCTGGATTAGGGAAAGAGAGAGTTGGGAGGGAAAGGACACGGGAGTGGTTCTGGATTAGGGAAAGAGAGAGTTGGGAGGGAAAGGACACGGGAGTGGGTCTGGATTATGTAAAGAGAGTTAGGAGGGAAAGGACACGGGAGTGGGTCTGGATTATGTAAAGAGAGTTAGGAGGGAAAGGACACGGAAGTGGGTCTGGATTATGTAAAGAGAGTTAGGAGGGAAAGGACACGGGAGTGGGTCTGGATTATGTAAAGAGAGTTAGGAGGGAAAGGACACGGAAGTGGGTCTGGATTATGTAAAGAGAGTTAGGAGGGAAAGGACACGGAAGTGGGTCTGGATTACGTAAAGAGAGAGTTAGGAGGGAAAGGACACGGAAGTGGGTCTGGATTATGTAAAGAGAGAGTTAGGAGGGAAAGGACTCAGGAGTGGGTCTGGATTAGGGAAAGAGAGAGTTGGGAGGGAAAGGACACGGGAGTGGTTCTGGATTAGGGAAAGAGAGAGTTGGGAGGGAAAGGACACGGGAGTGGGTCTGGATTATGTAAAGAGAGAGTTAGGAGGGAAAGGACACGGGAGTGGGTCTGGATTAGGGAAAGAGAGCGTTAGGAGGAAAGGCCGTGTAGGAGGGAAAGCTGTGATCCCAGATGCATTCAGCGCAGACCGACATTACACTATTTCATATTTTATTTATTAACAGTTTCTTATATAGTGCAGCAAATTCCGCTGCGCGTTACAACTGGACACAATGATAAGACAAAACTGGGTAACAAATAGTCAGAGGTAGGAGGGCCCTGCTTGCAAATTTACAATCTAAACATATAAATAACACCTCGTCAAAGATCCTTTGTGAGATCGAAACGCATCGGTAAGGAGATTGTGGAAACCCCTTCAAGGACCATTCTGAAATTTTCTTGCAAGGTACACTATAGACCTTTAGTTATTTAATTGTAGCCCGGACCTGAATCTCCTATATAATAGCCCAGATCTGTGACTCTGTGCCTGTGTGTATTATGCTGGGCGTGGCTAGGAGCTCTCATTGGGTTAGTGGCAGGTGTAACACACACACAGTCCACAGCTGATTGGGCAAGAATAGCCCTCCCACACAGGTTACATCCAATGGGAGGCTCTGCCCTTTGCCTGCTGTGTTTTCACAGAGCAGGATTAGCAATGGGACTGATGGAGTTGCAGCTCCAGCCCCACACCCCAAAATAGTCCCACTGCATCTGCAGCATCATACCCTCCAACAATGTACACATAAACATTGATACACATTCGAAAAGGTTTTCCTATACTTTCAATGTAAGTTTGGAGAGTCAAAAATCGGTACAGACCATACAAAAAAAGGTCCTGTACCTGCCAAAAAGGTGCAGCTGGAGGTAATGCCACTGCATCTGCAGCAAGTCTCTGCGCTGCAGATAGGGAAAAAAAAAATCCCTTTACTGCAGCATCCTATGGGGGTCATTCCGACCCGTTCGCACGCTGCACTGTTTCACAGCCGTGCGAAAGGGTCAGAACTGTGCAGGCGCATTGCTGCAGCAACGAGAATAACGAAGAATGCGTTAGCAGCGGCGAACGCAAGAAGATTGACAGGAAGAGGCCGGCCGGAGGCGGACCGTTTTCAGGGAGTGTCCGTCCGAACACAGGCGTGCCCAGCCGTTTCCAGGGAGGGATCCTGAAGTCAGCTCCGTCCTGGATGATCGCAGCGGGTGAGTAAGTCCTGAGCTGTGCAGAGACTGCAAAAACTTTTGTTTGTGCAGCTCTCTGCACAAGCGTTTGCAGCCCTGCACAGCGATTCCCCCCTCCCCTGTAGGCGACGACTACCTGATTGCAGCAGTGATAAAAGTAGCCTGCTAGCGATCAGGTCGGAATGACCCCCTATGTCCTGCTGCCAGTCCACCTGCCCCCTCCGGCATCAACAATCCCCACTCCCTAGCCGCTGCGCAGGTGGAACAAAAGCTGCTGCGGCCACCGGCATAGATGTGTATGAAAGCGGCGCAGCGGAAGGCTTTCATAGTCCTCCCTGCGCCGCATACTCTCTGAGCCCCGGAGCCTCCTCTGCGTGTGATGTCACAGAAATGCCTCCCAGCCACAGCCGCACCCAGATCCCCAGAGGCCCTGACTCCGCAACACAGCACCTGGGCTGCCGGCCTGGAAGCCCCGAGATGGCTAATGTAACGGATAGAGTGGGTGATATCACGGAGGGGAATGTCTGGACGCTGAATCAATGTAAAAGGTGGCAGTGCTGTGCAGTGCAGTGGGTGTGCAGTGCAGTGGGTGTGCAGGGTCACTGACACTGCACAGCACAGCACTCCCACCTTTTACATTGATTCAGCCAGTCAGTCACTATTGTTAGCGCCAGTATCCCAACGCGCCGCATTACATGGAAGTAGACGCACTAAATAAACTACAGTTCCCAGCAGCCCTTAGCACCGAAGCATTCCGGCCCTTAGGGCTGCTGGGAGCTGTAGTTTATTGCGTACATCTTCTTCCCTGTAATGCGGTGCGTTGGGACACCGGCGCTAACAATAGTGACTGGCTGCTGTGCGAGTCTCCGGGAGAGCCACTGCCAAAGGGAGGACAGCAGCTTAGATGCTGACAGGAGGAGAAGCAGGATAAGCATTACTCACCCCTCCCCCACTCACAGTACCTCCGGGCCCCATCCGCAGCACCCCCACACCACCCACGGTGACTCCGGACCCCCACCCGCAGCAACCCCGCACCCGGCCCTACCCCACCCGCGGCACCACTGCACCCGCCCCTCCCCCATCCACGGCACCCCCGCACCTCCCCCAACCACAGCACCTACTAGATGATTCATCAGGCCCTGTGTGCGCTGTTCAAGCCGTTGCAAGGGGCTACGACTCCTTAACCATCGTACGCCCTTTGTCCGTGCAATATTTAACCACTCACATAATTATAATTGAAGGTAATACTCCATATAATACAAATATTGCATGCCACAAGGGCGTGCAAGCGTTAAGGGGGCGTAGCCCCTTACGACTGTGTGAAGAGCGCCCGTAGGGCACGATGCATCACCTACTATAAAATATATAATGTATTTTTATTGTGTAAGAAATAAATCTTTTTTTTTACCATCATTTGGACTGAAATCTGTCACCACCTTGTGAAAAAGAAACCTTGATGTGAGGATATCAACCCCCTTGAGTGCGAGTTTTGGTGTGATGCTTTAAAAGAAACCTTTACATGCATTTCCCATCCTGGCTTGAAGTGAGTTTTAGGTACGCAGATTGGTGAAGGGGTCCCCCACTTTTGTGTATGTGGTATCCACTTCACAAGGGCGTAAGAGTGTTTTTTTGACACCACTACACATTGTATGATTGTTCTTGTTTCATGTACTGCATTCTGAGGAAGATTTACCTTGATAGAAAAATTAAGAAGTTCAAAGATACCTCTATGAGAACAGCACCGCATTTGATCCAGTGAGTTCCCTGGTACGCGTACCACTGTGATTAAGTGCAAGTGATTTATTGGTTCTTGTTGGCTTTGAAAGAAACCTTTATATATTTGGCGACCACACTCGACAAGTGAGCTTTGGTACGCCGGATGTTATTTGACTTTTCTTAAATCCCATCCTTCTTCTGTTACATGAATTGTGCAAAACTTTGGATTCTAGAAAGTACTACACATTTGTTGGTTTTTTTTCTATTTTTTATCCACATGTTCGGCCTAGGAAGAGAAACTGCATTGGAAAATTACGTGGTCATCTCCCCTTCTGTTTTGGGTTGCCTTTGATCTAATGGTCTTATTTTGTATCTCTGTGTATTGTTTACTTGTGTTGGGCAGGTTTCGGCGGTGTGATTGGGCACAACCCTCAGTTGTGCAGAGAATCTTCCATTATATTTAGTCTATCTCAATATATGTAAAGCCAGTAGGGGTGGTCAGACGTCCATGTGGGTGAGGGGGAGCAGGAGCCCAAGTTACAGGACAGCAGGATGGAGACAGGTGAAGCTACGGCCATCATCCTGGTGCTTCTGTTACGCTAAAAATTCAACACTGAAGTGAACGATCTCATAATATTCCTCCCGGGCGGACTAGGTACCACAGAATTTTAGGGTGGCTCATGTAGAAGGCTCTTTAGGTGTTCCAGTAGATATGGCCGACAAATACTAATAACGTCCGCTGTAAGTTTCCTAATTGGCTGCCACCTGCGCTTAGACGTCTCAGGGGAAGAACATTCAGGATTTCCCATTTTGAAGCAAGTAAGGAGCCTCAGCTCTACGGGGGATCTAGTTAAGGGTGGGAGGTGAAGTGCGGGGCTTTGCGAGATTGTTGTACATAGAGGCTTCCAGGGGCCAGCTCCAACCCTTGCAATTTTTGTGCTGATAGGTACCCTAGCCGCCAGGTGCTCCAAAAGATCAAGAGCAACAGAGGACAGCACGTCACGTGCGGATGAGGACAATAGGGAATGACTCGGGGAGAAGCCATTGGCCAAAACATCTGCTGAAAGGTTGTACTGCAGGACAGCAACCCGCCATGAATCCAACTGCTACAGCAGCAGCCAATTTTCTGAAAAAGGTTTAATGGCCTGGCAAAGGTCATGCAAAAGAAATCTCCTTGATAAGATGCTCAACTTGTGTTAAAGGATAATCTTGGAAAGTTACAGAGATCTGTTCATTCGGCCGGCGTGCTGGCATAGGGGTACCCTATTTGGATATGTCATAAAGTCCGTCATGCCAGTCCCAACAGTAGCCCATAAACCAGATGGTTGGAGATATCTTTTTTAATTAAAAAACAAAACAAAACAAAAAATAAGATTTTACTCACCGGTAAATCTATTTCTCGTAGTCCGTAGTGGATGCTGGGAACTCCGTAAGGACCATGGGGAATAGATGGGCTCCGCAGGAGACTGGGCACTCTAAAAGAAAGATTAGGTACTATCTGGTGTGCACTGGCTCCTCCCTCTATGCCCCTCCTCCAGACCTCAGTTAGGATACTGTGCCCGGAAGAGCTGACACAATAAGGAAGGATTTTGAATCCCCGGTAAGACTCATACCAGCCACACCAATCACACCGTATAACTCGTGATACTATACCCAGTTAACAGTATGAAATATAACTGAGCCTCTCAACAGATGGCTCAACAATAACCCTTTAGTTAGGCAATAACTATATACAAGTATTGCAGACAATCCGCACTTGGGATGGGCGCCCAGCATCCACTACGGACTACGAGAAATAGATTTACCGGTGAGTAAAATCTTATTTTCTCTGACGTCCTAGTGGATGCTGGGAACTCCGTAAGGACCATGGGGATTATACCAAAGCTCCCAAACGGGCGGGAGAGTGCGGATGACTCTGCAGCACCGAATGAGAGAACTCAAGGTCCTCCTCAGCCAGGGTATCAAATTTGTAGAATTTAGCAAACGTGTTTGCCCCTGACCAAGTTGCAGCTCGGCAAGTTGTAAAGCCGAGACCCCTCGGGCAGCCGCCCAAGATGAGCCCACTTTCCTCGTGGAATGGGCTGTTACTGATTTAGGATGCGGCAATCCAGCCGCAGAATGCTCCAGCTGAATTGTGCTACAAATTCAGCGAGCAATAGTCTGCTTAGAAGCAGGAGCACCTATTTTGTTGGGTGCCTACAGGATAAAAAACGAGTCAGTTTTCCTGACTCCAGCCGTCCTGGAAATATAAATTTTAAGGCCCTGACTACGTCCAGTAACTTGGAATCTTCCAAGTCCCTAGTAGCCGCAGGCACTACAATAGGTTGGTTCAAGTGAAAAGCTGATACCACCCTAGGGAGAAACTGGGGACGAGTCCTCAATTCTGCCCTATCCATATGGAAAATCAGATAAGGGCTTTTACATGACAAAGCCGCCAATTCTGACACACGCCTGGCCGAAGCCAAGGCCAATAACATGACCACTTTCCACGTGAGATATTTCAAATCCACAGTTTTAAGTGGCTCAAACCAATGTGATTTTAAGAAACTCAACACCACGTTGAGATCCCAAGGTGCCACAGAAGGCACAAAAAAGGGTCTGAATATGTAGCACTCCCTTTACAAATGTCTGAACTCCAGGCAGTTAAGCCAGTTCTTTCTGGAAGAAAATCGACAGAGCCGAAATCTGGACCTTAATGGAACCCAATTTTAGGCCCATAGTCACTCCTGACTGTAGGAAGTGCAGAAAACGACCCAGCTGAAATTCCTCTGTTGGGGCCTTCCTGGCCTCACACCACGCAACATATTTTCGCCAAATACGGTGATAATGGTTTGCGGTTACTTCTTTCCTGGCTTTTATCAGCGTAGGAATGACTTCCTCCGGAATGCCCTTTTGCTTTAGGATCCGGAATTCAACCGCCATGCCGTCCAACGCAGCCGCGGTAAGTCTTGGAACAGACAGGGCCCCTGCTGTAGCAGATCCTGTCTGAGCGGTAGAGGCCATGGGTCCTCTGATATTATTTCTTGAAGTTCTGGGTACCAAGCTCTTCTTGGCCCATCCGGAACCACGAGTATCGTTCTTACTCCTCGTTTTCTTATTATTCTCAGTACCTTTGGTATGAGAGGCAGAGGAGGGAATACATAAACCGACTGGTACACCCACGGTGTCACTAGAGCGTCCACAGCTATTGCCTGAGGGTCCCTTGACCTGGCGCAATATCTAGTTTTTTGTTTAGGCGGGACGCCATCATGTCCACCTGTGGCCTTTCCCAACGGTTTACCAACAGTTGGAAGACTTCTGGATGAAGTCCCCACTCTCCTGGGTGTCGGTCGTGTCTGCTGAGGAAGTCTGCTTCCCAGTTGTCCACTCCCGGAATGAACACTGCTGACAGTGCTAAGACGTGATTTTCCGCCCATCGGAGAATCCTTGTGGCTTCTGCCATCGCCATCCTGCTTCTTGTGCCGCCCTGTCGGTTTACATGAGCGACTGCCGTGATGTTGTCTGATTGGATCAGTACCGGCTGGTTTTGAAGCAGAGGCCTTGCCAGACTTAGGGCATTGTAAATGGCCCTCAGTTCCAGAATATTTATGTGTAGGGACGACTCCTGACTTGACCAAAGTCCTTGGAAATTTCTTCCCTGTGTGACTGCCCCCCAGCCTCGAAGGCTGGCATCCGTGGTTACCAGGACCCAGTCCTGTATGCCGAATCTGCGGCCCTCTTGAAGATGAGCACTCTGCAGCCACCACAGTAGAGATACCCTGGTCCTTGGAGACAGGGTTATCAGCCGATGCATCTGAAGATGCGATTCCGACCACTTGTCCAAGAGGTCCCACTGAAAGGTTCTTGCATGGAACCTGCCGAATGGAATTTTGCTTCGTAAGAAGCTACCATTTTTCCCAGGACTCGTGTGCAGTGATGCACCGATACCTGTTTTGGTTTCAGGAGGTCTCTGACTAGAGATGACAGCTCCTTGGCTTTCTCCTGCGGGAGAAACACTTTTTTTTTTTTCTGTTCTGTGTCCAGAACCATCCCCAGGAACAGCAGGCGTGTGGTAGGAACCAGCTGTGACTTTGGAATGTATAGAATCCATCCGTGCTGTTGTAGCACTTCCCGAGATAGTGCTACTCCGACCAACAACTGCTCCATGGACCTCGCCTTTATAAGGAGATCGTCCAAGTACGGGATAATTAAAAACTCCCTTTTTTCGAAGGAGTATCATCATTTCTGCCATTACCTTGGTAAAGACCCTCGGTGCCGTGGACAGTCCAAACGGCAGTGTTTGGAATTGGTAATGGCAATCCTGTACCACAAATCTGAGGTACTCCTGGTGAGGATGGTAAATGGGGACATGTAGGTAAGCATCCTGGATGTCCAGGGATACCATGTAATCCCCCTCCTCCAGGCTTGCAATAACCGCCCTGAGCGATTCCATCTTGAACTTGAATTTTTTTATGTATGTGTTCAAGGACTTCAAATTTAAAATGGGTCTCACCGAACCGCCCGGTTTCGGTACCACAAACAGTGTGGAATAGTAACCCCGTCCTTGTTGAAGTAGGGGCATCTTGACTATCACCTGCTGGGAATACAGCTTGTGAATTGCCTCTAGCACAGCCTCCCTGCCTGAGGGAGTTGTCGGCAAGGCAGATTTGAGGAAACGGCGGGGGGGAAGACGCCTCGAATTCCAGCCTGTACCCCTGAGATACTACTTGAAGGATCCAGGGATCCACCTGTGAGCGAGCCCACTGATCGCTGAAATTTTTGAGGCGGCCCCCCACCGTACCTGGCTACGCCTGTGGAGCCCCCGCGTCATGCGGTGGACTCAGAGGAAGCGGGGGAAGAATTTTGATTCTGGGAACTGGCTGACTGGTGCAGCTTTTTCCCTCTTCCCTCGTCTCTGTGCAGAAAGGAAGCGCCTTTGACCCGCTTGCTTTTCTGAAGCCGAAAGGACTGTACCTGATAATACAGTGCTTTCTTAGGCTGTGAGGAAACCTGAGGTAAAAAAAAATTTTCTTCCCAGCTTTGGATACGAGGTCCCAGAGACCATCCCCAAACAATTCCTCACCCTTATAAGGCTCTATGTGCCTTTTAAAGTCAGCATCACCTGTCCAGTGTCGGGTCTCTAATACCCTCCTGACAGAATGGACATTGCATTAATTCTGGATGCCAGCCGGCAAAATATCCCTCTGTGCATCCCTCATATATAAGACGACGTCTTATGTTCGCAAAATAGTATCCCTGTTTGACAGGGTTACAGACCACGCTGCAGCAGCACTATCTGCAGGTCTCAGTCTAGTACCTGAGTGTGTAAATACAGACTTCAGGATAGCCTCCTGCTTTTTATCAGCAGGTACCTTCAAAGTGGCCGTATCCTAAGACGGCAGTGCCACCTTTTTTGACAAACGTGTGAGCGCCTTATCCACCCTAGGGGATATCTCCCAGCGTAACTTATCCTCTGGCGGGAAAAGTACGCCATCAGTAACTTTTTAGAAATTACCAGTTTCTTATCGGGGGAACCCACGCTTTTTCACACTTCATTCACTCATTTGATGGGGGAACAAAACACTGCCTGCTTTTTCTCCCCAAACATAAAACCCTTTTTTTTTTTTTTTTAGTGGTACTTGGGTTAATGTCAGAAATGTGGAACACATTTTTTATTGCCGGGATCATGTAACGGATGTTCCTAGTGGATTGTGTATATGTCTCAACCTCGTCGACACTGGAGTCAGACTCCGTGTCGACATCTGTGTCTGCCATCTGAGGGAGCGGGCGTTTTTGAGCCCCTGATGGCCTTTGAGACGCCTGGGCAGGCGCGGGCTGAGAAGCCGGCTGTCCCATAGCTGTTACGTCATCCAGCCTTTTATGTAAGGAGTTGACACTGTCGGTTAATACCTTCCACCTATCCATCCACTCTGGTGTCGGCCCACAGGGGGCGACATCCCATTTATCGGCATCTGCTCCGCCTCCACATAAGCCTCCTCATCAAACATGTCGACACAGCCGTACCGACACACCGCACACACACAGGGAATGCTCTGACTGAGGACAGGACCCCACACAGCCCTTTGGGGAGACAGAGAGAGAGTATGCCAGCACACACCAGAGCGCTATATAATGTGGGGATAAACACTATCACTGAGTGAATTTTCCCCAATAGCTGCTTGTATAAACAATATTGCGCCTAAATTTAGTGCCCCCCCTCTCTTTTTAACCCTTTGAGCCTGAAAACTACAGGGGAGAGCCTGGGGAGCTGTCTTCCAGCTACACTGTGAAGAGAAAATGGCGCCAGTGTGCCGAGGGAGATATCTCCGCCCCTTTTTCGCGGACTTTTCTCCCGCTTTTTTATGGATTCTGGCAGGGGTAATTATCACATATATAGCCTCTGGGGCTATATATTGCGATTATTTTGCCAGCCAAGGTGTTTTTATTGCTGCTCAGGGCGCCCCCCCCAGCGCCCTGCACCCTCAGTGACCGGAGTGTGAAGTGTGTATGAGGAGCAATGGCGCACAGCTGCAGTGCTGTGCGCTACCTTGGTGAAGACTGAAGTCTTCTGCCGCCGATTTTCCGGACCATCTTCATGCTTCTGGCTCTGTAAGGGGGACGGCGGCGCGGCTCCGGAACGAACACCAAGGACGGGTCCTGCGGTCGATCCCTCTGGAGCTAATGGTGTCCACTAGCCTAAGAAGCCCAAGCTAGCTGCAAGCAGGTAGGTTCGCTTCTTCTCCCCTTAGTCCCTCATTGCAGTGAGCCTGTTGCCAGCAGGTCTCACTGTAAAATAAAAAACCTAACATATACTTTCTTTCTAGGAGCTCAGGAGAGCCCCTAGTGTGCATCCAGCTCGGCCGGGCACAGAAATCTAACTGAGGTCTGGAGGAGGGGCATAGAGGGAGGAGCCAGTGCACACCAGGTAGTACCAAATCTTTCTTTTAGAGTGCCCAGTCTCCTGCGGAGCCCGTCTATTCCCCATGGTCCTTACGGAGTTCCCAGCATCCACTAGGACGTCAGAGAAACATCCAGTTTTGAGCGCACCATGAGCTCTGTTTTTGAGGCAGGATTGTTTTGGCTTTGTCATGTCGTCCTCTCCTAGAATTTTTGTAGCAGCCACTGCAGGGTTCTGGGTGATGGAAGTTATCCTTTCAATAATACAAGGTAAAGGTATGAGGTGAGCGAGCCCCGTCTCTATTCTCCTTTTTAAGGATTTATTTAGACGTCACCGACGCCCATCAGGGAAAGGGACATTAAATATTTATTTTTCTTGGACTACAGCAGAAGCTTGCAGAGTCCTGGTGGCACCATGCTCCTCAGAGATCGCGTCGGTGTGGGGATTATTCATGGGGAGGGGGATTCACGTGAAAAGGAAGAAACTGAAGGGGAGATACATTACAAAGCTTAGGAAGGCTGACAAGTTGTGCGATTGTCTAGGATGTCCCACAGGGAGTTTAAATGGTCCTGCACTATCCTGGGTGGGCCCAACATTGTGATGAGGTACCCACGTTATCACTTGTCTTTTGACAAGCCGAGGTAATATGGGAAATTAAGTGAAAAAGAAAAGGGCTTCCTGTCCCACGTTTTCTGGAGACTCGCCAACTGTACAATTACATTAGGAGCCCCCATATGGGCTGTAGCATGTATGGGATTACTCTTACTGACCTCATATAGGTCCCGATTCAACACTACAGTTGCTCAGAATGCCTGTCTGAAGACGGGCGCCGAAATCACGTAAGAAAAGGCGCAGTGGCTGACTGAGACACACCCATTCAAATACCACTTCTCTGCATCCAAATTTCCAATCACCTAAATGCAGATGCAGCATGACTCCCGACGCATGCGACGTACACTAAACATCAGACAGCTGCGATGTGCCCGCGGCACTCCCATAACATGCCCAAGAGATGGCCTTTTTTGCAAACACTTCAGGCCTCCTCTCCCAGTCATTGCCCATGGTTGGGCGCCACCGGCTCTACCACAAGCGGCTCCGTACGTAACAGCGGTCTCCATGTACACTCAGTGGTACGCATGTGCAACAGCAAATAAACGCCCCACCGCGCTACCAAACCACATCTGTTAACCAGTCCAGCCGAACATTATCTGGAGGAGGGCTTCTCAATTCCAGTCCTCAAGTACCCCCAGCAGGTCACGGTTTCTGGATTTCTTTAATCTTGCAAAGGAGAGTTGTTTTATTTTGCTGGGTCAGTAATTATCCCTCTAGTCTCTACAGTTAGAAATCCTGAAAACATGGACTGCCGGAGGTACTTGAGGACTGGAATTGAAAACACCACTGATCTAAAAGGTACAGTCACTTCGGCTACGGCCTCTCTCCACCTGTGTCGGCTCGCTCTTGCCGGGTTCGACTCACAGAGCTATAAACCTATTGGCTGATGCTGCAGGTTTCTTCCCCGCAATGAACTCCGGCAGCCAGAGATCACGGCTAGCTGAGTCTAGAGTAAAAGAAAGTCATAATCCTACCGCGGCGCCCAGTGTTTTGTTACACAAGGCTTAGCAGGACCTTTGTGTACCACGGCAGGTCCAGAGAGGTTTGTCTCACCTGGGCGGTTAGTCGCGGCCATGATAAAAACTTGGCGTCTGCTTTCCATGCCGTCCATCTCCGTCAGCAGCTGGTTGACCACTCTTACACTGGCTCCAGACTATGGGAAATGAGAAAAAAATACAGGACTGTAACATAATAGTGAGGAATGTCTGAGAACAGCGTGACACGTGCCAGCACCTTTCCTTATAGCGGCTCGTTACTGCTGTTTAATAACACACTGAAAAACGACAGTTAATTAAAATAACAATGTTATTGGGAAAAAAAAAAAAAAAAACAGATTTCTGCTTAGGGAAAAAAAATATAAAAAAATCATAATTACAAAGTTAAAACTACCCGCAGCAGAGAGGATAATAAAACGCCTAACAGCCAAAATAAAGGTCACCCTGCATATATCACGCCAGTTTTTTCGCCTGTATCATAATAAGTCCCTTCTCCCAAATCGGGATACGGTCGTTAGGCCGACTCAACTTAGGTCGACAGTCATTAGGTCGACATGTGCATCAGGTCGACAGGTCAAAAGGTCGACATGGAGTTTAAAAAAAATAAAAAAAAATATTTTTTATTTTTCCATACTTGACGATCCACGTGGACTACGATTAGAACGGTAACCTTGCCCGAAGCATGGTGATAACCTCGATAGTGTAAAACCACTTGGAATGGAACCATCAATGGTTTTACCCATCGATGGTCATCCCTGATTTAGTACACACACACGGGCAGACCAGGGGTGTGTGGCTTAGTGGGTGTCAAGGGGCGGAGCTCAGCTCCGTGCCCTGACACTTTTAGGAGAAAAAATAAATAAATATATATATATATATATATACACATATACACACACATATATATATATATATATATATATATACACACACACACACACACACACTAGGTGCTTCATCGCGCCCTACGGGCGCTCTTCACACCGTCGCAAGGGGCTACCATACATGCCTATCTGGGGTTCAATATTTGTATTATATGGAGTATTACCTGCATTCCTTTGTTAGTGGTTAAATATTGCACAATGAAAGGGCGTGCAATGGTGAAGTAGGCACAGCCCCTTGCGACGGCGTGAACAGCACCTGCAGGGCATGATGTACAGAATGTAGCGGGTGCGGGGGGGACTGCGGATGGGGGAGGGTGTCTGTAGATGCTGCGGGTGGAGGGGTGGGCCAGGACAGATATGACAGGGACAGGATAGGGGTGACAGGGCCAGGGTAGGGGCGGCAGGACCAGGACAGAGGAGACAGGGCCAGGATAGGGGTGACAGGGCCAGGATAAGGGAGACAGGACAAAGCCAGGGTTGACAGGGCCAGGATAAGGGTGACAGGGCCAGGATAAGGGTGACAGGGCCAGGATAAGGGTGACAGGGCCAGGATAAGGGTGACAGGGACATGACAGAACACAGGGCACGGGAGAGATTGGTATTAGGGACAGAACAGTGGTGACAGACAGATGTGTCTTACCGGAGTCACTGCTGCTGGCTGCTGCTGTTCCACTCCAACCTGTTGGGATCTGCTGCTGGTGGAGACTTGGCATGGCTGACTCTCTCAGGCTGGAGTCCTGCTTCCTCTGCCCATCCGCATCCCCCCCCCCCCCCCACTCCTCAGTCACATACCGCGGACCTTGCGCAGCTGCCGGGCACTGTGGTAAGGGGAGACTGGGAGTGACTGGTTAGCCCCCAGGAGATGCTGCGGCTGGAGGGAGGAGGGGGTCATGGCATGCACGCGGCGCGGACCTCGCGGCTGCAGGGCACAGTGGTAAGGGGAGACTGGGAGTGACTGGTTAGCCCCCAGGAGACGCTGGAGGGAGGAGGGGGTCGGAGCCTGCACGCAGCGCGGACTTCTGCAGCGCTACCCGCCGGCTAAAGTGTGTGAAGGAGCTGGGTCCACCTCACTGCGGGTGGCAGCGCTGCAGCTAGCGGTGGGGTTGCCGGGGCTGGAGATAACAGAGGCAGTACGGAACCTGCACAGCGGCTGGTGCCCCACAAAACTGCAGCTAAGAAACGTGGAGTGTGCCAGAAAGTGACGCTCCTCCGTGCCAGAGAGCCCCTGCTGAGTATGCTGATGTGGGGGGTCAAGCATACAGTGTGCCGATGCCCGTCTGTCTGTATGGCATACCCCCTCACACACCCCCATACCTCCCAACTGTCCCGATTTTCGCGGGACAGTCCCATTTTTTAGGGTCTGTCCTGCTGACCCACCAGCGTGTCGCAGTGTCCTGCGGTGTTGGGGGGGGGGGGGGGCAGTTGGGAAGCTCCTGTACTCTCTGTTCTGCTTAGCAGAGAAGCGGTGAACAGACTATTTAGTGGAGACAGAGGGATAGGGGGCATCAGGGGTACGGATTAAGAGGGGGGGGGGGGTCCGGCAGCAGAGCCAGATTAAGGTGGGGGGCCCAGGGGATATGTACTGCGGGCCCCACAGTTTTAGGGGGCCCCCTGGCTGGAGTAGCTCTGTCCCAGCTCAGAAGCTCCCACGTCCTGCCAGCAACAGCGGCAGCATTGTGCTACAGTCAGCACACGCTGCTGCGTATTGGCAGGTCTGTGGTGTTGCAGGGAGGCAGCAGTCTCCATGCTTTCTTCTGCCTGTGCAGGTGTGTAGGGGGAGCGACCACCCCCTCTGGATTTACCCCTAGCTGAGGGGCCAAAATCCCATAAAAAAAAAAACAATTTCTGGAATTTGCATAAGGGGGCGTGGCCACGTGGGCGCGATTAGGCCACGCCCCCAAACCCACAGCAGGCACAGCAATGAGATAGGCCCCCCTGTCTCAAGTGCCCTGGACCCCCCGGACTCATAATCCACCCATGGGGGCATGCCAGCAGCTCACAGAGCGCTGGGCATGAACCCCTCACTGACGAAAACAGGGGCGTGGCTCACGATGGGGGGGTGCTCCCGCGAAGCTACGCCCCTTTTAGTTGGTCACGCCCCCTTTTCACCGTGCGTGTGTCCCTCCTTCTGCCTGAAGAAAGCTGGGAGGTGTGCACCCCTGCCTGTGCCATGCCCATACCACCTGCTTCTGCTCCTAGTCTCTTATAGATTTGCCCAGATCTGTGACTCATTTGATTAACTCCGCCCAGTGTTGTGACTCCGCCCAGCGTTAGCAAATGAAGCACAAAGTCACAGATCTGGGCTATTATATATATATATATATATATATAAAAAGACAAAACAGATACTCTCCCTTTTGCGCTATTAAACAGAAAGTGAGAAAGGATTGGGTTAAGGCTGCCAAATTCCACTAAGTCCCTTGTTAGGAGGGACTAAAAAGATACAAATATGTGCCAATAGAGGAATGGGCGCACTTGGGTTGTTTTTCCACCCAATATTCAACGGGGAAAAACAGCAGTCTCCCTAAGATATTTACTCCTAATTTGTGAGCATAAAACCACATTTAAGATGTTCCATGTAAAATTTATTACAACATAAAAGCAATGATACAAAACGGTATAGTATCTCTTCTTGCAGATAACACCATATAGTACAGAGGACCAGTTGAAATAACTTTGATAGATTCCTCCTTCTCCTTTGACAATTCGGAGATTTGATGTTTATGAACAAATAACCCGACGCGTTTCGTCTTACTCTAAGACTTCATCAGGGGTATGTCTCTAGTGCTTGATAAATACTGTTAGTGCATCAATAAAATGGCAATTACGTATTCTGGATACTTGAAAAAACCACACACCGGTGGGGTACACAGGTGAAAGTTAGATTAAGCCTTATGGTTAAGTGCTTGAATAACAAGTTCAAACGCATAGGCCTGAACGCAAGTTCAAATAGGTATGTGACCTTATGATTCAGGGATTTGGATAACAAGTTCAAATACACAGGTCTACCACAATTTCATATGCGTGTGTAACCTTGCCAGCAGCTACAATAGCTACAATAGCTTCAAGTCACAACCATCACTGGTTTATCAAGCACTAGAGACATACCCCTGATGAAGTCTTAGAGTAAGACGAAACGCGTCGGGTTATTTGTTCATAAACATCAAATCTCCGAATTGTCAAAGGAGAAGGAGGAATCTATCAAAGTTATTTCAACTGGTCCTCTGTACTATATGGTGTTATCTGCAAGAAGAGATACTATACCGTTTTGTATCATTGCTTTTATGTTGTAATAAATTTTACATGGAACATCTTAAATGTGGTTTTATGCTCACAAATTAGGAGTAAATATCTTAGGGAGACTGCTGTTTTTCCCCGTTGAATATTGGGTGGAAAAACAACCCAAGTGCGCCCATTCCTCTATTGGCACATATATATATATATATATATTTATTTGGTAGCACTGGACCAGCGATGGTGGGAAACCACCTGGTTCTCTCCCATCGATGGTAAAAGTATTCAACATCGGTCATAGACCATTGATGATTTTGAATCATCGCTAGTCGGTAACCGTCCCTAGCTACCCCTAGACAACGAGCATTCCCTGTGGCAACGAGCATGGGTCCCAGAGCATAAAACCCCTGGCAAAAACCGTGACAACGCGTAAAACCCCTGGCAACGCACATGATACCCCTGGCAACATGCAGGTATAAAAACAAAAATTAAAAACCTACCCTGGGAGGTATGACCAGCTCGAAAAACCCGCCACTGAAGGGGCTAATACTCATGAACAGCAACAGCTGCCCAGAAAATATCATTACATCATGCAGACACGTGTAAAGGTGAATATAAAATAAGCCAGAGAGCAGTAACAGGCAATGAGGGTTAGGCACACAGGCTTATAGTGTGTAAGCAATGAGGGTTAGGTACACAGGCTTATAGTGTGTAAGCAATGAGGGTTAGGCACACAGGCTTATAGTGTGTAAGCAATGAGGGTTAGGCACACAGGCTTATAGTGTGTAAGCAATGAGGGTTAGGCACACAGGCTTATAGTGTGTAAGCAATGAGGGTTAGGTTCACAGGCTTATGTGTGTGGTTCCCTGTAGGTATGAAGGAGGAAGGAAACCACTGGGTCAGGGTCACTTCTTAGGTCAGGATTTAAAACCCATTATATAAATCTGTCTCTGCTTACACACAAACAACTGAATCAACACAAACCGCAATAATCTGTACACAGCAATCCATCACAGGATTAATGGATGTTGTGACAGGGTGTGGCGTGCGTACATTTCCCACTGACTCACTGTGTGACTGTCCGGTCCTCCGACCGCTGTGTTCTACTAGCGTTCCAAAGCGCAGCATGGCCAGGATACAGTGGTGGCTGGGTTTTATTCCCTTATATTACACAACCCATACTGTATACACACTGTACCACAAACCCACACTATACAATGCTGTTTGTATACAGCCGCTAATCAGAACTTTATTTTTAAATGACCTCTAGGCAGACAAAGCCGCTGCGATCACAGTAACTGCACATATTGCCGCTAGGCCGTTCTCCGGTCGCGGGATAGCTCCGCCTACACACACAGCCTTTTGTGGACAGAATCAGAAAGCCATTAAACATAGAAACATAGAATTTGACGGCAGATAAGACCCACTTGGCCCATCTAGTCTGCCCCTTTTTTATTTTATCCTTTAGGCAATCTCAACCCTTTTTTAACCTTGATTCTTTGTAAGGATATTCATATGCCTATCCCAAGCATGTTTAAATTGCCCTACAGTCTTAGCCTCTACCACCTCTGATGGGAGGCTATTCCACTTATCCACTACCCTTTCTGTGAAGTAATTTTTCCTTAAATTTCCCCTGAACCTCCCCCCCTCCAGTCTCAATGTATGCCCTCGAGTTCTAATACTTCTCTTCCTTTGAAGAATGTTTCTCTCCTGAACTTTGTTAAGACCCTTTATATATTTGAAAGTTACTATCATGTCCCCCCTTTCCCTTCTCTCCTCCATACTATACATGTTAAGATCTTTTAGCCTTTCCTGGTAAGTTTTGTGATGTAGGCCATGCACCATTTTAGTTGCCCTTCTTTGTACACTCTCTAATGTATTTATATCCTTCTGGAGATAGGGTCTCCAGAACTGGACACAGTATTCCAGATGGGGCCGTACCAATGACCTATACAGTGGCATTATCACTTCTTTTTTCCGGCTACTGATTCCTCTCCCTATGCAACCAAGCATCTGACTTGCCTTTCTCATTGCTTTGTTGCATTGCTTTCCTGCCTTCAAGTCACCTGAAATAGTGACTCCTAAATCTCTTTCCTCCTCAGTAGTTTCCATTATAGTACCCTTGATACTATACTTAGCCTTTGGGTTTTTGAGACCCAAGTGCATGATTTTGCATTTTTTAGCATTAAACTGTAGTTGCCACGTTCTTGACCATTTCTCAAGCCTACCTAGGTCATTAATCATTTGTTTGACCCCTCCCGGTGTGTCTACCCTGTTGCATATCTTTGTATCATCTGCAAAAAGGCATATCTTCCCTTCAATACCATCTGCAATGTCACCAACAAAGATATTAAAGAGAACTGGACCAAGTACAGATCCCTGGGGTACTCCACTGGTAACATTTCCCTCCATAGATTGCACTCCATTAACTACGACTGTCTGTTTCCTATCCTGCAACCAGGTTCTTATCCATTTAACGGATTTATAATCCACCCCCAGGCTTTCAAGTTTATTTAGCAGTCTGCGATGTGGGACAGTGTCAAATGCCTTACTAAAGTCTAGATATGCTACATCTACAGCTCCCCCTTGATCTATTATTTTCATCACAGAGTCAAAAAAGTCAATAAGATTTGTTTGGCATGATCTCCCACCAGTAAATCCATGCTGTTTTGGATCCTGTAAGTTGTTTGATTTAAGATATTCCACTACTCTTTCTTTTAATAGTTTTTCCATTACTTTCCCTACTACTGATGTAAGGCTTACTGGTCTGTAGTTACTTGCTTCTTCCTTGCTTCCACTTTTGTGCAGTGGAACTACATTTGCTCTTTTCCAGTCCTCTGGAATAGCACCTGTATTTAGTGACTGGTTAAATAAATCTGTTAAAGGTGTAACCAGCACATCTTTTAGCTCTTTGAGTATCCTTGGGTGTATCCCATCTGGTCCCATTGATTTATCCACTTTTAGTTTTGAAAGTTCTGTTAGGACCTTCTCCTCTGTAAATGTATTTTCATCTACCTTATTTTTATGAATGTCCTTGCAATTTAACTGTGGCCCCCATCCCTTCTTCTGTAGTAAATACTGAGCAAAAATAATTATTTAGGTGATCTGCTATTGCCTTGTCTCCCTCCACCAAATGCCCACTCTCTGTCTTAAGTCTTATTATTCCTCCATTTGATTTTCTCCTTTCACTTATATACTTAAAAAAAGTTTTGCCCCCTTTATCTACTGACTGGGCCATTTTCTCCTCAGCTTCTGCCTTTGCACGTCTGATCACTTTCTTAGCATCCTTCCGTCTGTCCAGATACACCTCTTTGTCGTTATTATTTTGAGTCTGTTTGTATTTCCTAAAAGCCATCTTTTTTGCTTTCACGCTAGTTGATACTACTTTTGTGAACCATACTGGCTTCCTTTTCCTGGTGCTTTTCCTAACCATTTTGATACAAAGGTCTGTTGCACTTAGTAATGCACTTTTCATTTTTTTCCACCTCTCCTGCACTCCTTCCAAGTTCCTCCAGTCTGCCAATGAATCACTTAAACATCTCCCCATTTTTGCAAAGTCTGCATTTCTAAAATCCAACACTTTTGTTTGTGTGTGAGAGGAGTTGGATCCTGTCTTTATACTAAACCATACTGCTTGATGATCACTGGATCCCAGGTGCTCACCCACATATATATCAGATATCCTATCACCATTTGTAAGAATTCGATCTAATATTGAGTCTTTGCGAGTGGGCTCCCTCACCAATTGCTTGAGAGATGCTCCCTGTAAGGAATGTAGAAATTTGCAACTTGTAGCTGAACTTGCAAAAGACCCCTCCCAATTTACATCAGGTAAATTAAAGTCTCCCATGATTATGACTTCTCCCTTAAAAGCCATTTTAGAGATGTCCAACAATAGGTTCCTGTCCAAATCCTGCTCCTGGCCTGGTGGTCTATAGATCACCCCAATGCGAATAATGTCCTTCTTCCCAGTTTCTATGGTGACCCAAAGGGCCTCCGTTTTGGCTTCAATATTTTGTATTAAAGTAGCATTTATGCTTTTTTTCACATACATTGCTACCCCTCCTCCTATTCTTCCTATTCTATCTTTCCTAAATAAATTGTATCCTGGTATAGCTAAGTCCCAGTCATGATTCTCATTGCACCAAGACTCTGTAATTGCCACAAAATCCAGGTTATCCCTTGTCATTATCGCAATTAGCTCTGGAATTTTGTCTCCTAAGCTCCTAGCATTTGCAGACATAGCTTTAAGAATTTTTTCTGTGCATTTGTTAGTAGTAGCCATGTCCAGAGCGTACAAAATAAATGACAAGTTTAAAGTTGAAATTACCTGTTTGGGGATGTTGCTCAGTATTTGTTTTCTTTTACTAATCAGTAATCATACTCTGTCCTTTACACCATGACTATACCTTACTAAATATAAAGACATAGTACACCTGACCACAATGGGTAAATGTTCAAAGGAGGTAATCACCAGTCAGTATGCAATAATAAACTGTTTCACTGAGCTACTTCCCCACACATGCAATGACATTTACAAGAAATCATTACATCAAGAAACATACATAAGTTTGCATAAGAGAGAACTGTAGTGAGCAGATTGGGGATGCCTTTTCATAGGTTTTTTAAAAACAGATGATATGCATAAGATGAATTACATACTTTTGAGGCATTAAGGCAGTCCTTTTGTGGTAGTGTTGGTGTGATGATGTTTTTCTTCTGGTTTCCTTCGGTTTAATGCAGGTATAACGCTATTTTTATAATAACACTTTTATGTCAGCACTTCTATGGAAGCACATCCAGCCGATGGCTATCCAGCCGTATACTAGACTTCAAATAGGAACAATATCCATGTGAATGCAATGATTGCAAACTCCACCCAAAACCATCCCCCTTTAAACTAAGGCCATAAATTAGCTTAGAAAAACAGACATTACATGCCAATAAGGCAGCCAACTATATCTCTACAAAGAGAAAAACATACAAGAAAAAAAAACCCACCCTTTTTCAATATACCTAGACTATTCAATCATGAAATTCATTTGACATAATCAGCAAATGCAGTACAACTTGCTGGGATGTGTAGTTCCACGAATCATACCTAGGCTATTCAATCATGAAATTCATTTGACATAATCAGCAAATGCAGTACAACTTGCTGGGATGTGTAGTTCCACGAATCATACCTAGGCTATTCAATCATGAAATTCATTTGACATAAACATTCAATGCATTGTGTTTCCACCCGCTCAGGGGTACGATATTATTCTATTTATTTACATTTACTTACGTAGCGCCAGCATATGATGCTGCACTTACAACTGGGAACGCAGTGATAAAAGATGACCAAGCATTAATAGACAGAGAGGTAAGAGGACCCGGCTTGCAAGCTTACACTCTACGGGGCCGGAAAGCAATACTGTATTTGTCATTGTATCATACACAAAGGAGCTCAATGGCAATGAGCCAGGCAGCCGGTGATTACACAGCTGCTGTGCTACTAGGTGTACTCCGTCTTCCTGTACAGGGCAAGCACTTTCCATAAGTAATGCAGCGCTGGTCTCCTGGCCCAGCTGTATGTAAATCTGTCTGCACACAGACGTCTGCTACAGACCTGAGTAACGCGACACTCAGATGGACGGAGATGCTACAATAAGTGGTAGCTCACACTACACCGGCCACCTCACTCCTGTGACCCTCTCGCCCCCGACAGTCCATTCTCCAGTGACCCTTCCCCTCTACTCCAGCCATCCCTTCACCCCACTGTCCTCTAATCAACCACGGCTCGCCCACTAACCTCTACTCCAGCCATCCCTTCACCCCACTGTCCTCTAATCAACCACGGCTCGCCCACTAACCTCTACTCCAGCCATCCCTTCACCCCACTGTCCTCTAATCAACCACGGCTCGCCCACTAACCTCTACTCCAGCCAGCACTGTAACCCAGTGTTTCCCAAGCTCGGTCATCAAGGCATCCTAACAGACCAGGTTTCAAGGTTACACAGGATTGAGCATAAGTGGAACTATTAGTGCCTCAGTAATTTTTTCAAATTTAAACATATGTGTAGAGCCACAGCTCTAATCCCATACTACAGCCCAGCCACCTACTCCAAGCCAGCCCCCTAACCCCCTTACTCCAAGCCAGCCCCCTAACCCCCTTACTTCAAGCCAGCCCCCTAACCCCCTTACTTCAAGCCAGCCCCCTAACCCCCTTACTCCAAGCCAGCCCCCTAACCCCCTTACTCCAAGCCAGCCCCCTAACCCCTTTACTCCAAGCCAGCCCCCTAACCTCCTTACTCCAAGCCAGCCCCCTAACCCCCTTACTCCAAGCCAGCCCCCTAACCCCTTACTCCAAGCCAGCCCCCTAACCCCCTTACTCCAAGCCAACCCCCTTACTCCAAGCCAGCCCCCTAACCCCCTTACTCCAAGCCAACCCCCTTACTCCAAGCCAACCCCCTTACTCCAAGCCAGCCCCCTAACCCCCTTACTCCAAGCCAACCCCCTTAATCCAAGCCAGCCCCCTAACCCCCTTACTCCAAGCCAGCCCCCTAACCCCCTTACTCCAAGCCAGCCCCCTAACCCCCTTACTCCAAGCCAGCCCCCTAACCCCCTTACTCCAAGCCAACCCCCTAACTCCTTACTCCAAGCCAGCCCCCCCTAACCCCATTACTCCAAGCCAGCCCCTAATCCTGATACACAATAACCCATTCCCAAAACATTAAAAGATCAATGTAAACTATGCACAATGGAAATGAGAACTTGAAAGCCTGGCAATCAGAGAGGACCCCCAGCGGCTAGGATCTATAAGGGTATAACTGGCAGATTAATAGAATATCATCACAGCCAAATCCACTTCAGAATCACTCTAGCGTCTCATTGCGGAAAGCTGTGATTGGGTGAAAGCTGGAGGTGGCCACACACGATTGGTTAAGTCTAGGAAAAGCCTTTCACCTTCGGCTGTTGGATATAAAGTGCAATACGACTAAATATAAAAACACCCATTGGTTATTACTCATTATTACCACTTTAAACCAAGGGCAAAACACAACAGCGGCTTTGAAAAGCGCAGCTTGGTAAATGTACCTCCAGGACTGCTGGAAGCTGATCCATAGCGATCACAGAAAGATAACAAGTCACAGCAATCACAGAAAGATAACAAGTCACCGCCATCACTCCATGGGGTCAGTCCAATTAGGTGCGAGATATTCTTTCGGCAAGTTCGCAATCCAATTCCAAACTTATGTTTCTCATTCGGAAGGAACGGAGGTGTTTTTGTGCGCACCCTTTTTCTCACAACCTTATAAGGAGTGACAGGAGCAGGACTCTTACACGGCTAGTGGTAATACACAGCAGTGACCATATGACAGCGATTGTGTACAGAACAGCAACTCACCTCATGACCGGATCTTCGCGGGCACAATGCATCTATCTCATCAAAAAATATGACGCAGGGGGAGGAGTTTGAGGCCCTCTGAAACACCTGACGAACGGCTCGTTCACTTTCACCAACATACTGAAATAAGAACACAGGTGTCAACGACAGCACCACAGAAGATCCCCAAAGCATGAATCACTGCTCCCGCTATCTATACAAGGGGGTTTTCCACCCTCCCATTACTTTTACACAGCGCAGCAACTTTTACCGAAGGCACTTTTTTTTCCCAGCTACAGTCTGTGCTTTTCAGCAATAAGATTGTGGGGTAGATTTAATTATGCTGGCGCTCTTCGATAGGACACAACACTGCTCCCGGGAAACTACTGCATCAATGCAGAGAGCACAGCAGTGCAATGAAAATAAATCCACCTGGTGATGCTAATGCATGGCTGAAGAGCACAGAAGGAAAACTATAAAGAAATGGATGGGGAGCACACATATATATATATATATATATATATATATATATATTGTTCCACACACAGTAGCAGCTGCTGAACGGATACTGACAAAACTAAGACATCAACATCTAACCATACATACACTAATTTATGGCCCCAATAAGGGGGGGGGGGGGGGGGGGACGGACGGGACGACACAGACGACGACAAAACAACGTGGTGCCGGATCTCTGTCAGCAACTCACCATATTCAGAAGCTCAGGGCCCTTTACAGAGATAAAGTTGAGTCCAGATTCATTCGCAACTGCCTAGAACACAAAATACAACAGCTGTCAGTCCAAAGGCCCATGAAAAAAAACACTCTGTGATATGTCAAGGCGAACTATGAGATTTAGTGTGTATGAGAGAGAATATATATATATATATATATATATATATATATATACACACACACACACATATACACACACACACACACACATATATACACATACACATAGCGAGACTTGTGTGCAGTATTTAGTAGCAGATCTAAAATCTATCCATTTATGTGATATAGCAGATGAAAAAGTCAAAAATAAAAAACACAGAAGAAAAAGAAAAATCCATTAAAATGATAAACCAATCAATGCTCTGTTACTTTGTGCTGGGCCATAATTCCAATTAGGAGTCGTACAGATGCTTTACACACAAACATATTAGTGGGACATAAACACCCCTACACCTTATTATTCACATATGGGAATAGAATGACGCCTGTATCAGCTGGTATGTAACGAAACGACAAATCATTTTCTGTTGGGCCCTTCTCCTGTGCACGCAGGTATTATAGTGCTGAGACAGGAGCGTCCCTTTCCCCAAACGGTTACTGGAAGAGCGCAGTTCCCTAGAACGTCACTTTTTGCGGTAGCATTCATTAATAAATTCGCTGGAAGTGAGGGCTCCAGGCCAAACCACGGAAAGCAGCCAGAGACCATTGTGCCTCATCCATCAAACGTCACCATGTACGGTCACAACAAATATTTGCCTATGAACAGGACATTGGAGTCTTTGTAACAACCTGAATATTTATATGCAATATATTTCCATAAGCTGAAAGCAGTTTTTATTCAACATCGGTTTCAATAAACTGGTCGGGTATCGACCGCCTCTTCTCCCGATAGCGAAGCAACACCGCTACACCCTCACTGTGTGGTAGGTTATAAACAACGTCAGCAATTACACTCACCCCCCACCCGGGGAAAACTCTGTTGTGAGTGGGAATGTATCTCCCTGACTGACTAGTAAATGCATACCCCCCCAAAAGCTAATGGGGAAAACAGAAGGCCCACAAACACGCCTCCCATTTTCCAGTGAGCCCCGCCCCTTTCCCCCCAAGTGTCATCCTTATCACTGCTGCAAATCCGGACAGCAGGGTAGAATGGAAAGGCCACCTAAAGCACGTTTCCATGGCAACACTCTACTGAAGGCTTTGGGCCTACGTCTATAATCACAACACGGAACAATTCTCTTACCTTTGCAAGTAATGTTTTCCCACAGCCAGGGGGCCCAGCCAATAATACACCAGCTGGAGCCATCAGACCGAGAGCCTTAAACTGCTCTGGATTCCTCACTGGCGCCTGCAGGAAAATAAACCGCATTATAAGTTATAACCATTGCTGAATGTTCATGCACGCAGGTCATGCCGGGACACAAATCCTCCGAGATCATGGTGTTTCCCTTACTTATTGCAAACTCTCAGGCAGATATTAGTCTGTGACATTGCGGCAGATGTATTAAATCTTGAGAACTGATAAAGCAGTGATAAGCGCAAGGTGATAAATTCGTAATTATTGGCTGGTGCGTTACCACCACCTTGCGCTTATCACGGCTTTATCCCTTCTCCAGGTTAATACATCTGACCCAATTTAACGTATATAGGGGGAGATGAATCAAGCCTTGGAGACGGTGCCTAAAGCACACAATTACTGTGGCCTCCATCATTTATCGAGCCCAGTGGGGCAGATGTGTTACCTGGAGACGGCTTAAGGAAGTGATAAACCAGTGATAAGTGCAAGGTGATAAAGGCACCGGTCAATCAGCTCCTAACTGTTAATTTACATATTAGAGCTGGTTGTTTGATGCATTTATCACCTTGCACTTATCACTGGTTTATCACTTCCTTATGCCTTCTCCAGGTGAATACATCTGACCCATTATTTGAAATGAAAGAAGATTGGTTGTTTTCAGAAACTTATACTTTATCTCTCTCCAACTTGGGCTCATATGTACTAAGCCTTGGAGGACAGAGCAGTCATACAAGAGACAGATTTACAGGTGTGATCAAACGCTGTTTGGGCGCCATCGTAACAATATCAGACCAATCGCCTATACTGGTCCTGACATTAATGTGTGTGAGAGCCACAGGCATACCACGCAGGCCCGCACAGGTTATTCCTGGATTGGGGGTAGGACATTTACACTGGCATCGCATCTACAGATTATTTTTCGGCGCAGTTTTCCTTCAAATCAATACTGTAGACACAGGTACTCACCAATATAGCCATGGTAAGCTCCTCGCGAATTTCATCCAGTGCCCCTATGTCCGCCCATGTCACGTCTGGCACAGTAGCAAAGCCTTCTCGCTTGGCGGAGGGCTGCACGGCCGGCAGGGCGCTCAGAAAATCCGCCATCTCGATGCGCATTCCGTGCAGCCGCTGCTCTGGGAAGGGAGTCTGGTCTTTCAGCAGCCTCAACAGCATCTGCAACTCATCCTAGGGATGGACACACCCTCTTTAGCCAATGGGCCGAGACAAGACATTGTATACATTACCCGTCACGGGGGGGGGGGGGGGGGGTCATCATTTTCCCAGTATAAATGGGAAGAGCAAATATATAATCAGCCTACAGCATTCGACATGCTTTATCTTACAAACTTCCATCTATGCTTTTCAATAATGTTTCTATATCATTAAACAGATTGCAAGTATGCAAAGTAATTTCTCTGGATAAAGCGGTGCCCATACTGCAAGAGAACTGTGTCTTGTATCAAAACTAATGCAACACTAACTTATGATATGAATACATGGCTGAAAGGCATCAAGTGAAAGTAAAAATTAAAAATGGCAAAACAGGAAGATTTGCATAAATCAATGAAAGTCCATTTAAAGTTTCAGGGACTTTCTATTTTATTAATGTGAAGTTAGTCAAAGCCGCAGGCTCTTCTCTATGCCGGGATATTTATCACGTGGAATTTAGAGGCTCTAGTAATCCGTGTATACTGTAGGTTTTTGTATTATGGAGTCAGAAAATGTTCTTACACCTTTCCTGTATAACACTCAGTAGCCGTCTTCCATCTAACCATCTGGACAATTCAGATCGGCAAGATGGGACAGCTGGAAACGGTTGTGTACCTGACTTGGCCGCACATCCTGGGCAAGTAACAGAGATGATACAACTCCTGGCTGAGAGGCCGGATCCTCTACACCAGCCTCCACGGGCCTCTGTTCCTGCAGCAAGATCAGCGCTCTGTTCACTGCGCACATTGCTGCCTCCCGGCAAAGCGCCATCAGGTCTGCGCCAACATAACCCGGTGTTAGATGAGCCAGATGTTTGAAGTCAAAGGATTCTGGGAGTTTCAGTTTGCGGCACAAAGTCTGCAGGATCCTATGAGGGATAACATATATATAAAAGATATATTTGGTAATTACTGCAGACCATTGCACATTACATTGCATGTTTAGAAAATTGTTTTTAGTGGATTAATATCTGTAATCTGCAAAAACTTAGTGATTGACTGGGGTTTACTGACCTCACATTTGGAAGTTGATTAACACCTTTTGGTGGAGGGTTGCTGTGTGTGTGTGTGTATGTGTGTGGGGGGGGGGGGGGGGTGGTTGTAATCAGAAAGGAAGTGTTTGTAGACTTATTTAGTCAGTATAGCTCAGGACGCCAGGCCTATTAGGACGCTGCAGTGTCTAGTATATGAAGTGGCTAGTTATCAAGTGGCAGCTAAAATCAATAACATTGTTATACCTGTGTTAAACCGAAGGAAAACAGAAGCCAAACAAACAAGATAACAGAGGGACTGCATTACAACCACAAAACTCTGGAACTTTATGTGGCCTCTCCTCACCTCTAACATGAGAACACCAAGACCAGGCTTACCACCTCTCTGGCTGAGAACTTCAAGTCTGCCCCTGGGCCTAACCCTCAAGATGAACAGGGAACTGTGGGGGCAGAGCACCAGGACCAGGCTCAGCAGGGACATCCCCATTGCTTCTGAGTGTGCCCCCCACATTTTCCTACCCACCCGTACTATGATCTCATCAAAATAACGTTATCCCTATTCTACTTCTGCCACTAGTTACCTGCTATTGTGTTTTTTTTTTTTTTTCCCATTGCTCGCTTCCACCCCACCATGTGTTTTTCCTGTAATGTAATGTTTACCTCCACTGATTGCACACCTTGCCATTGTGCCCTACATACAGGGTACATCATACTACTACATAAGCATCAGTCTTCCCATATATGCACTGGGCTCTTGTATGGCTCACCTCCCACAGTGTAACCTTCAAAGTGCGCCCAACATGGCTGCCCCATATGGTACACTTGTGGATGGGATGAAAAATACATAGGCCTGATGGTTTTGATGGAACCCTACTCTGAACTGTAGGACTCTGAAATCACCCCCATTTTGGGTCATCTCTTCTAGGGGTGGACTATTCCACCCTGGGTAATCCTACGCTGAGCGCCCAAGATGGCTGCCGCACTTGGTACCTTGTGAGGGTGGAATACACAACCCTTGGAAGTTATTACCCAAAATGCCTACACCAATCCTGCATTATGCTTTCTGTGTGCTTAAGGTTTTCTTTTATGTCTGTGCGGCTTATCTATTGCTGTATTACTTAAATCCTCTGTATTATGTGCATTGTTTTTGATGTCTGTAAAGCGCCTTGAGTCCTGTTGGAGAAAGAGCGCTATATAAATAAAATAATAATTATTATTAGTATTATAACATAGAAAAGACCATGTGAATTCTCCCTCTGCTGCTTGGCCTTGAGGCATGGAATCACCTTGGTAAATTTAAGAGTAATAAGTGTTTGCCCTTACACCCCGACCTGCAAAGTTTGAGTGGATAACTTTTCCCCCCCCCCCTTATGCATAACTTCAGTTAGTTCTCCTATATTCAAGTGCTGCCCCCTAGCTGTGGAAAATAACACTGCATGCTATATATGAGATTGGAGGAAAAAGCAGAAATCCATCTATAAAATGTATTCAGCAAGTCCTGGTCTCCACCAGCATACCCCAAGGTAAACCCTGTGGAGACTATGGACCCAGAAGAAGAAAGAGTTGCGCCCCAAGGACTATTTCACATAATTCGCCCTTGTCAAAAGAACATTGTACAGGTCTATTTTATTTCTTTATCACAGCTTTCCGTATGCAGATTCGCTATCAGGGATCCCAGTCTCCCCCTGGAGCGAGACAGCCAAATGCAAACAGTAACAGCCCAGAGAGAGTCACCTCCGCTCAGCAGTCCGAAGGGCAAGTGCTGAGCTGTAACTTCCAGCGCAGAGACGGGCGCCTCACGGGGATTACGTCAGATTTATAGAACTGCTGTTCAGTGTCAGGTCACCGTATACAGAATAAAGATTACACCCTAAAGCCATAAACCAGGGAGTGCGGTACAAGTTATCATCCCGTATGCCATGGGTCTTCAACCGGTGGCCCGCCAGCTGTTATGGAACTACACATCCCAGCATGCCCTGCCACAGTTTTGCTATTAAGGCATCTTAAAACGGAGGCAGGTCATGCTGGGATGTATAGTTCCGCAGCAGGTTGAAGACCCACGTCATATGCTATCGGCACGTTCTCACTCCACAGGGCAAAAGGAGGACACAAACTGATGAATTGACAGTACCTCTGCCTGGCGCCCTCGTCTGGAATCCCTAGGCAGATCTCCCGGTCGAACCTCCCGGCGCGTCTTAGGGCAGGGTCCAGCGAATCTGGCCGGTTTGTGGCCCCGATGACCAGGACCTGTGCAGTGATGGACAGATTGTTCAAGTCTGGTGGAAGAAAAGATGGGCGTTTGCCTGATTACGGGGAAAATGGGCAGATCTACAACACGAACGGGAGTATTTGTTACGGGCTGCACAGGAGAGACTGACCCTAGCGCTGGAAAGTGACTAAGATCAGAATTATACAGTGCAAATATCCTCCATTGGGGTCTGTACCTCTTACGGTCTCCTTGGGCCAAGCGGAGACTATGGACAGTGCGAATGCCTGAGTATTAAACGCCGCATTTACCCTCTATGTATCAGACAAATGGGGAGCGCCAAGCATTTTGTTTTACATGAATGTAGAAGGCTTCTCCCTTTCATAAAAACAATCACCCCCCTCATTTATCAGTGTTGTACAGGTGTATATTGTTTGTACATTAAGGTATTATAATACTTATTTAAACAACATTTGACAACTGAAGATCCATGTAATAGGCCAAGATTTTATTTAATTACAATAGAACTCCATTACTGAAATGCCGGTCTGTATATTTCCAATATAATATACTAGTAAATAAATGGGCATCTGCCAGGGTCACCTCACCCACCCCTCCCCCCTCAGCAGCACCCTCTGTGTGCAACCTCCTAAAGCAATAAAGGTGGGTGGGGGGTGACACGTGGACCGAACCATTTCTGGACCCAGAGAGGCCTTGGCGCACCAGCTAATAGCGATCACCTGCAGTTTTCCCAGCATGACTGATGACCCAACAGATCTCAATAGGAAACCCTACACCAGGCCTCAGTCATTTTGGGGCCACTTCAGAGACAATATTGGAGCAATACCCCAATATCTCAGCTGCTGTCGCAGGACCAGTCCAGGAGTTGGCAGACCTGAGTGAACGTAGGTGTCCCCAGCACTAAGGACTAAGAAGGAGACCATTACTGACCATCCATACAGCTCAGCAGCTGAGCCACAATCCTGCGCTCCATGTCCTTGGAAGCCACTTCTCGCTTTGGGGTAATGGCATCAATCTCATCGATGAAGAGGATGCACGGGGCACTGCCCTGGAACACGAAATACATGGCATCACAGGGAAACGGATGGTCAATTCTCTCTCTGAATGGGGGTTGCCCTGGAAAGAGCCATAAAGGAGGACAGTAACACCACCCTGACTGGGGCACTGAGGAATCGCCCGCTCAGTGGGTCAGGTCCCAGCACTCCCAGACACAGCTATCCCAGGTCTCTACCAGAGGACCACAGTATAAATAGGATCACTGCTTTATTGTGCCAGTGCCACTTGCACACACCGGAGGCAGCCATTTTGTCAGCTAGACCAATATTCAAAATGCTGGAACGACCCAAATAAAATGCAGGGATTAACCTCAGAACGTGGCATTCTGGGGAATTACAGCGTCTCATAGTTCCCAGTTCTGAATGGAGGGCTGGTATCTGTTGCACTTTGGGTCAGTCCACAAAATGGCTGCCTCCACGATGTGAAGGAGACAGGTGCAGCGTCACACCAAAACAAAACTGCTTAGATATGGTTGTAGCAAGAAAGCTGCAAAGTCACTGAATTAAAAAGAAATGCAGTCACACGGAGCTTTTATGGTTTCCATATGAACACAGTGATATTATACAGTAATAACAGCAGAGTAATACAATAGCCGCCTCACCACAGCTTGGTCAAAGAGCTCCCTCAGCTTCTGCTCCGACTCCCCCGAGACCCCGGACACCATCTCTGTGGCTGCGACCTTCAGCATGGGTAACTCCAGTGACTGGAAGAGAATCAGTAAGAGTTGGTAATGCCATTACTGGATGTAATCCTGTTACCGCCGGTCGCCCGATGCCGACCTGCCATTACTGGCGAGCTGCCACCTGATCACTATATGTAAGCATTGTACGGGCCTTCTGACTAGTCTGGGCATCCCTGATTCCGTATTACAATTCATGTCAGTTTTGGAGGAACAGTGATTTAATACAGGACAGCGGTACACATCTCTGACCGGAGGGTTAAGACCCTGTGATAGACATGTGTTGGATCACGGAGACAGAGGTAAGGCAGATCCACATATGCTAGATCACAGTCACTCGGTACCGGGGAAGCCAATCCCGGGCCATTTTTTCAATCCCGGATATCGGGATTGAAAAAAATGGGCAATCCCGGGATTGGCTTTTAACTATGTGGCCGCCCCCTCACCCCACCCCGCCCACATAACCAACCGTGTACCGCAGACAGGCGGATGGGGAACTCCACATTCTCTCTCCCTAGCAGCAGCTGACGGCGCGTGACCTCATGCTGCGACGGGGGAGCCGGGCAGCGTCTGAGCATCCTGTGGACGCTCAACGCTGATCCCTCAATCCCCAGGACTGGAGCTTCCAATCTCGGGATTGAATCCCGGACATTTTTGGCCCTAAATCCCGGGATCCCACTGATCCCGGGATTGGCCTCCCTACTCGGTACCGCAGATCAAGTTACACACTGTGGAGGAGATGTACTAAGCCTTGACGAGAGATAAAGTGGACGGAGATAAAGTACCAGCCAATCAGCTCCTTACATTCATGTTACAGGCTGTGCTTGAAAAATGACAGGAGCCGATTGGTTCGTACTTTACCCCTCTCCACGGCTTAGTACATCTGGCCCTGAGGCAGACAGCAAGAGACAGCTGTGCAGGGGAAAGATGCAACACTTGGTTTACATTTAAGATGGTTCTAGAATGGATTCAAAGGAAATGTGTAATACAGGAGTTTATATAATCCCCGACCTATATTTGGTGTTATTTATGCCATAAGAGCAGGGCGCACATATGAAGAGCGTGTCCTGCAGCCAGAACACGGAATCCCTTCAGGAAAGTTAAGTGTTAGATACTCTGGTAAGGAATGTATCAAACTATTAAATGTAGGACAGCGATTGTATTTACAAGACAGACACGTCCACTGAACAGCAGAATGGGACACTTACCCCAGCTATGGCCTGAGCGAGTAACGTTTTCCCGCAGCCTGGGGGGCCGTGCAGCAGGAACCCACGCGGAGGCACCACCCCCAGGTGCTGGTAAACCTCTGGGTGACGCATGTGAATCAGCAGTTTGCAAACTTCCTGCGCGAAAGTCATGGAATGTACGGTCAGTTCTCATCTGGAATATCCCCGCAGTATTAAATCCTCTAGACTGAAACAGTAACGGTCTAACCCGAGACATACGTTCGTTTATTAGACTGCTGCTACTGACCTGTAGTTTGTTAAACTTACGTTTAAGGACCTATATATACCCTGAGGCATACACTAACACGCTAACTTGACATTCTAAAGTTAGTATACTATACAGAGAAGAGGAGCCTACAAAACTAACAAGTACTACATCAACAAACCACCTGTATACTATGATCTGTGAAGAAGGATTTACTTAAACAACTTTGTTGGTTTCTTTAAAAGGGTTTCTTTGTAAAAAAAAAAAAAAAAATAATAATAATAATAATAATAATAATAATAATAATAATTTAAAAAAAATATTTACATATATATATATATACATATATATATATATATATATATATATATATATATATATATATATATATATATATATATATATATATATATCTCAAAAAAAATAAAGGGAACACTAAAATAACACATCCTAGATCTGAATGAATGAAATATTCTTATTAAATACTTTGTTCTTTACATAGTTGAATGTGCTGACAACAAAATCACACAAAAATTATCAATGGAAATCAAATTTATTAACGCATGGAGGTCTGGATTTGGAGTCACCCTCAAAATTAAAGTGGAAAAACACACTACAGGCTGATCCAACTTTGATGTAATGTCCTTAAAACAAGTCAAAATGAGGCTCAGTAGTGTGTGTGGCCTCCACGTGCCTGTATGACCTCCCTACAATGCCTGGGCATGCTCCTGATGAGGTGGCGGATGGTCTCCTGAGGGATCTCCTCCCAGACCTGGACTAAAGCATCCGCCAACTCCTGGACAGTCTGTGGTGCAACGTGGCATTGGTGGATGGAGCGAGACATGATGTCCCAGATGTGCTCAACTGGATTCAGGTCTGGGGAACGGGCGGGTCAGTCCATAGCATCAATGCCTTCGTCTTGCAGGAACTGCCGACACATTCCAGCCACATGAGGTCTAGCATTGTCTTGCATTAGGAGGAACCCAGGGCCAACCGCACCAGCATATGGTCTCACAAGGGGTCTGAGGATCTCATCTCGGTACCTAATGGCAGTCAGGCTACCTCTGGCGAGCACATGGAGGGCTGTGCGGCCCCCCAAAGAAATGCCACCCCACACCATTACTGACCCACTGCCAAACCGATCATGCTGGAGGATGTTGCAGGCAGCAGAACGTTCTCCTTGGCGTCTCCAGACTCTGTCACATGTGCTGAGTGAGAACCTGCTTTCGTCTGTGAAGAGCACAGGGTGCCAGTGGCGAATTTGCCAATCTTGGTGTTCTCTGGCAAATGCCAAACGTCCTGCACGGTGTTGGGCTGTAAGCACAACCCCCACCTGTGGATGTCGGGCCCTCATACCACCCTCATGGAGTCTGTTTCTGATCGTTTGAGTAGACACATGCACATTTGTTGCTTGCTGGAGGTCATTTTGCAGGGCTCTGGCAGTGCTCTTCCTGTTCCTCCTTGCACAAAGGCGGAGGTAGCGGTCCTGTTGCTGGGTTGTTGCCCTCCTACGGCCTCCTCCACGTCTCCTGATGTACTGGCCTGTCTCCTGGTAGCGCCTCCATGCTCTGGACACTACGCTGACAGACACAGCAAACCTTCTTGCCACAGCTCGCATTGATGTGCCATCCTGGATGAGCTGCACTACCTGAGCCACTTGTGTGGGTTGTAGACTCCGTCTCATGCTACCACTAGAGTGAAAGCACCGCCAGCTTTCAAAAGTGACCAAAACATCAGCCAGAAAGCATAGGAGCTGAGAAGTGGTCTGTGGTTACCACCTGCAGAACAACTCCTTTATTGGGGGTTTCTTGTTAATTGCCTATAATTTCCATCTGTTGTCTATTCCATTTGCACAACAGCATGTGAAATTGATTGTCAATCAGTGCTGCTTCCTAAGTGGACAGTTTGATTTCACAGAAGTGTGATTGACTTGGAGTTACATTGTGTTGTTTAAGTGTTCCCTTTATTTTTTTGAGCAGTGTGTGTATATATATATATATATATATATATATATATATATATATATATATATATATCTCTATCATTACAAGCAAACGACTATTAATTAGCTGAGAGGGTTAATGGCTAACACTTGTTACAGAATATGGAGTACAAAGAGCAACCTAAAGGAGAATTAACACACAGGGACGGATACTCCGCATGGACGCAAACAGCAAGATTTTGCCTACAGCGCATGCGCAGATGGGGACTTATGCATTTGTGCCTCTCTCTGTCCTACACAGAGTCAGACGGAACTTGGACGGATCTGTCTTTCCGTGAGACAGGGCGTTTCAGGGTGAAAACGGGTGGCGACAATACAATTGCACTCTAAAGTCGGGCGTACGGAGAAGGGTAGCCTGTCTCCGACCGATCTCTTGCACCAAGCAGTGAGCGGAACGGCTTCCCGCTTGCAGACACACGGACCCTTGCAATCTCACATTGGCATACCGTAGTAAATCTGCTGGCTGCCATAACTACGGCCACGTTGCGTCAGAGTAAGAATGAGCCCTAAAATGTCTATTTATAGAACATCGTACATTTTAATGTATTCATTATTATAAACTCCCAGTGAATTAGGCATGGGCATCACACCCCATGGGGATGTAAAAGTTGTTCCTAAGTGCTTATACTAAAGAAAGGGCTTTGAAGCAGCGCGTCCAAAGAGGATTATCATGAATATGGGTAGAATGATATAAGAACTTACCGTCAGGGTGGCGTCATTTCCTCCAACATCCTCGAAAGAGACCGTTGACCTCTGCAACTCAATGGCTTTCCCTTTCCCTAGAAGCAAGGAGCAGGACGGTCATTGAAGGTATTTCTCATCACCTACACACTGTGGCAGCAGAACCGCGACAGCGCGGCCTAGAAATTCACTAGGAAATAGTCGCTGGCTGCGCTTTAGAAACGGTGACCTACGCGCTACATCTAACCTAAATGGATGTCTACAAACAGCTCGGACGTCACATTTCTGAGGACCCTTAAGGAGGTAGACGAAGTTTATGAAGACACCTCCGCCAGCTCTCTGCAAAGGGTCAATAAGTTCAAGAGTTTCTCCTGAAACGTCCTCTTTCTGGTCATATTTTTATTAAAGGCTAGGTTTTACTTTGAGTCCACAAGTGGGAATACCGGGCAAATCTATAACAACCACCTAGGGTGGTACGTCCACTCTCTGTCACGCAGAGTATGATCCCCCACCGCAGTGACGGAGATGAGACAGACAGGAGAGTAGGAGTAAGTATAGTGGGGAGGGAGATGGGACAGAGACAGGAGAGTAGGAGTAAGTATAGTGGGTAAGGGGACAGAGATGGGACAGACAGACAGGAGAGTAGGAGTAAGTATAGTGGGGAGGGGGACAGAGATGGGACAGACAGACAGGAGAGTAGGAGTAAGTATAGTGGGGAGGGGGACGGAGATGGGACAGAGAGACAGGAGAGTAGGAGTAAGTATAGTGGGGAGGGGGACAGAGATGGGACAGACAGACAGGAGAGTAGGAGTAAGTATAGTGGGTAAGGGGACAGAGATGGGATAGAGAGACAGGAGAGTAGGAGTAAGTATAGTGGGGAGGGGGACGGAGATGGGACAGACAGACCGGAGAGTAGGAGTAAGTATAGTGGGGAGGGGGATGGAGATGGGACAGACAGACAGGAGAGTAGGAGTAAGTATAGTGGGGAGGGGGACAGAGATGGGACAGACAGACAGGAGAGTAGGAGTAAGTATAGTGGGGAGGGGGACGGAGATGGGATAGAGAGACAGAAGAGTAGGAGTAAGTATAGTGGGTAAGGGGACAGACAGACAGGAGAGTAGGAGTAAGTATAGTGGGGAGGGGGGCGGAGATGGGATAGAGAGACAGGAGAGTAGGAGTAAGTATAGTGGGTAAGGGGACAGAGATGGGAGAGAGAGACAGGAGAGTAGGAGTAAGTATAGTGGGTAAGGGGACAGAGAGACAGGAGAGTAGGAGTAAGTATAGCGGGGAGGGGGACGGAGATGGGATAGAGAGACAGGAGAGTAGGAGTAAGTATAGTGGGTAAGGGGACAGAGATGGGACAGACAGACAGGAGAGTAGGAGTAAGTATAGTGGGGAGGGGGACGGAGATGGGATAGAGAGACAGGAGAGTAGGAGTAAGTATAGTGGGGAGGGGGTGGGAGATGGGACAGAGACAGGAGAGTAGGAGTAAGTATAGTGGATAAGGGGACAGAGATGGGATAGAGAGACAGGAGAGTAGGAGTAAGTATAGTGGGGAGGGGGACAGAGATGGGATAGAGAGACAGGAGAGTAGGAGTAAGTATAGTGGGTAAGGGGACAGAGATGGGACAGGAGAGTAGGAGTAAGTATAGTAGGGAGGGGGACGGAGATGGGACAGACAGGAGAGTAGGAGTAAGTATAGTGGGGAGGGGGTGGGAGATGGGACAGAGACAGGAGAGTAGGAGTAAGTATAGTGGGGAGGGGGACAGAGATGGGATAGAGAGACAGGAGAGTAGGAGTAAGTATAGTGGGGAGGGGGACAGAGATGGGACAGACAGACAGGAGAGTAGGAGTAAGTATAGTGGGGAGGGGGACAGAGATGGGATAGAGAGACAGGAGAGTAGGAGTAAGTATAGTGGGGAGGGGGACAGAGATGGGACAGACAGACAGGAGAGTAGGAGTAAGTATAGTGGGGAGGGGGACAGAGATGGGATAGAGAGACAGGAGAGTAGGAGTAAGTATAGTGGGGAGGGGGTCGGAGATGGGACAGACAGGAAGGAGATTAATAATAATAATAATTTTATTTATATATCCCTCTTTCTCCAATAGGACTCAAGGCGCTTAACAGATACATAGCATAATATAGTACAGAAAATAATGAAGTACAGAAACAGCTTTTCATAAAATACAGACATGTAGATACTGGAGGGACATTTATGGAAATGCTGAGTAAACAGGAAAGTCTTGAGTCTACTTTTGAAGGATTCTATAGTTGGGGCCTCTCGCACTGTGCGGGGAAGTGAGTTCCATAGAGTCGGAGCCGCATGACTAAAAGCTCGACCCCCAGATGAATTACGGTAGATTCTAAGTACTGCTAAAAGTCCTTCATCTACAGATCGCAGTAATCGAGTGGGGCAGTATGGGGTCAGAAGCTGTTTCAGGTACCTTGGGCCCTGGTCATGTAATGCTTTGAAGCTCAGTAAGCCAATCTTGAAGATGATTCGCCATCTTACAGGCAGCCAGTGAAGGGAGTAGAGGATGGGTGTTATGTGGCTAGAACGGGGCTGGTTGGTTAACAGCCTGGCAGTTGTGTTTTGCACCAGCTGTAAGCGTTGCAATTCTTTTGCTGGGAGACCAAGGTAGAGGGCATTACAGTAGTCTAATCGAGATGATACAAATGCGTGGATGGGGGGGCGTGGCCTGGCTGTGAATGGAGTCAGAAGCAGAGTTACTGAGCTCCTCTAACTACCTGTGAATAAAAGTAATCTGACCCCTCCTGCAAGCCCCCCTGGGCACACAACGACCCTCACTGCTTCCCCAGGCCCCCCTGCAGAGTCCCTAAAGGAGCCGCAGAATCGGGGAGCAGTTTTCACTGCTCCTGCGGATTGCGGCCTACAGCTCAAACGAAGCCGGGACCTCGATTTTCGGGCTTCCCCGAGGAAGGCTCCAGGAACCCACGGACCGCTTCTCGGACTCGTTCCGGGGCCCGTATCCTGAAGTACCCGCTGCCAGCAGCTGAGGAGGACCCACCCAAGGCCGGCCAAGCACTTCTAGAGACCCATCTACCCGGGGACCCGGAGATAGAAGGCCGGAAACGGACCGGACGGACGCCCGGCGGCCCTCACACAAGTAAGTCCCCTCACTGCTTGCCGGCACCCCTGCAGCCTCTTACCTTCCCACCCGACTCTACACACAGCTACAGACACCCCCCCGTGCACGGGGCAAGTCCAGGAGGTCTGCACACCTCAGGCGGAATCGGGGCCTACACGGCTGAGAGACCAGGGCCTCGATTTTCACACCTCCCCGACGGCGATCTCCAGGCCCAAGAAGAGTCGGAAACGGGTCCCACAGCGGCGCCCAGCGTACCCTCCGCTTCCCCACACTGCTCCACTTCCAATCCCAACCCCCCAGTCACCCACCAGACGGGGCCACACAGCCCAAAAGGCGCTGGGGCAACATTTAATCAGTGATTCTGCAGGCCTGCATGTACCACGGCGGCCATCTTGGATCCTCAGGCACTCCTGATTGAACGATCTCGGAATCCTCACTCACTATCATATACTCCGATCCCGGGGTCACCTATATTAAAAGCAACCCTGCAGCCGTGGCCTGGACACCTATCTGAACAGATCCCTGTGGCTGACGCCTCCACCTATGCGGTCTCCTATACTCTGAAAAAAACCTCCGGGATGTATATGTAATTCACCTCCCTTCGGCTGCACGGCACGGGATAACACCCCATCCACTTCACAGTTTTTGATTTTCCCCTATACACCTGCGCAGCGTCATCCTAGATCAAAAGGATCATGTCTAACAGGAACCGTAAAGCACCCCCGGGTGACTCAGCGGCATTCTTCGGCCCCAGGCGAGGCAAAAATACGAATCAAAACCCGGTCTCACCCGGAAACACACAAGATACGGGATCCTCTCCGGCTAGATCTGACTCAGCCCTTATGGTCGATGTGGATCCATACGACTCTTTAGTGCAGCGCATAGCGACCACATTCAGAGTTGAACTGCGCGCAGCTATCCAAGAACTTAAGACAGAAATGTCCTCCCTGGGGTCCCGCACCGACGCGTTAGAGCGCAAGACCGACGACATCTGCAATTACCAAGATGTGGTCACCCAAGAGGTCTCGGAACTGCGATCGGAAGTCGACCTCATACGCGAACAAGTAGAGGACCTGGAAAATCGCTCGCGCAGAAATAATTTGCGAATACGCAATGTACCCGAGTCTATGGACACCCCTACACTGCCGGAATTCCTCATGGGCCTCTTTCAGCAGCTACTCCCGGATCTCTCGGACGACCAATTTTTGTTGGATCGAGCGCACAGAGCCCTCCGCGCAAAACCACCTCCAGATCAACCACCTAGAGATATTATCCTCCGCATGCACTTTTTCCACGTCAAAACGAAAGTGCTCAATGCTTGCCGAGGCACCCCGGCTATCCCATACAAGGGATTAAATCTCCTTGTTTTCCAAGACCTTGCTCCCTCCACCCTCAAAAAACGGAGAGAAATGTTACCCGTCACTAAAGCCTTACGTAACCGCCAGATCCTCTACAGGTGGGGATTCCCATTCGCCCTACAGTTCACGTTCAACGGCCGAACCCACTCAGTTAAGAACCCCGATGATGGACTGTCCGTACTAAGACGACTGGGACTGTTCTCGACCTCTCCCCCTGAATCTTCTTCGGACCCAACAGATAACCCAAAGTCGAGAACCCCCCCACAAGCTGAGTGGTCGACCGCCCGCTGATTTCCCAGGATTTCTAGTTCAGGGATGAACAGAAGGTTTTCCTTTCCATAAGATTAATGTTTTGGAATCATTATCTGTATAAATGTTGATGTTTGTCTGTTGGTCTCGCCGGGCGCCGGGGCGGGGCCCCCCGCCGGGCCCCCCTGCGGACCGTCTTCCCGACGCCCTGAGTTGACGGCGTTGCGGATTGGGCGGCGGGGTGCCCCGGGGCGGCCTCGCCCGGGCGCCCGGCGATGGCACAATGACGCGTTCGCTTGTATGCTTAAGGAATGTTTATTTCCATTAACGGTTCCAGGTTTAAGTTCACCCTTGTTCAAATCTTAGGCTGTGATATTTCAACTGTATACGCCAGGGTAACACTTTTCCTAACACCAAGACCAAGCAGTCGTTGGGATAACCCACCGACTCCTACGGTTCAATCAGACCCTACCTAAAAGATATTGGGGTGTATCCCCCTCCCTGCCGTGCAGACTACCCCCCTCCCCATGCTCAAGTTCATATCAACCCTTTTTGTGTTGCTATGCTCAACTGACACCAGGCGTTCCTCTGGTCACCCCCAGGTCTCGCCCCCACAACACCGGACCTCCCTCCCATACGGATGGAGTCCGTCAGAGGTGTTGAACGTCGTGTCTTTAAGACTACGACCATACCCGGATACTCGGTTGGCCGCAAGGCCCCAATCTCCCTTGTTTTGTTCTCCCAGCTTTTCCCGTCCCGCCCACATCCCCCCCACACAGCTCTGCGCTACCCCCGCGAGGGTTAGTCCCTCCCTAAGCCGAAATCGGCTCTGGAACCCCCCATGACTCTTAAAATTGTGTCACTGAATGTCAACGGACTCAACTCCCCCCAAAAGCGTACTATGGCCATCCAATATTTTAAAAAACAGGGGGCGGACATAATTCTTTTACAAGAAACACATTTCAAATCGATACACCCCTCCCTTGCCTCGAGAGCTTACCCCCAGGCCTTCTACTCCACCTCCCCCCAAAAACGTAAAGGTACCGCCATTCTACTCCGCGCTTCACTCCATTGCGCTGTTGAGAGCTCCTTTTCAGACCCCAAGGGCCGCTTCAATATAGTAGTACTTCAACTTGGAAACTCTTTCTTAACTGTGGCCTCAATTTACTCCCCCAATATGGAGCAGGGTTCCTTCCTCAGCGACTTCCGCCCTCAACTGGAAGAAATAACAAAGGGACGAGTGGTCGTTGGTGGAGATTTTAATGCAGTACCAGATCTAATATGGGACCGCACCCAATCCAGTAACCCCAGCCCATCGACAATCAGAGAATCCAGACGACTGACAGACTACATAACATCTTCGGGCCTATACGACGCCTGGAGAGTACTACATCCATGTGAACGAACGTACACTCACTACTCAGTCCCCCACAAGTTACACTCCAGAATAGATCTATTCTTGGTAGACTCCTCCACAGTGCAGGGTTTGGTCAGAACTTCAACTTCCCCGGTGGTATGGTCAGATCACTTAGCAGTGTCCCTGACCATTGACTCCTCCCCTGCACCCCCCACAACTTTCCGATGGAGATTGAACACGGCCCTCCTATTGAAAAAAGAATATCTTACCCAGACTACTGAAGTCTTGAAAGAATTCTTCACTCTAAATACCACTGACGAGATTTCACCTGCAATAATATGGGAAGCACATAAAGCTTCCATTCGAGGTCACTTCATCTCCCTAACAAAAGCGCAAAAACTGAAGGACCTCCGGGAGGTCGCGGATCTCGAGAACCAAATTAAAGAACTCACAGTTCGACACCAGCGTACCCCCAAACGCACGATTTATAACAAACTCCTGGCTCTTAAAGGCCAGTTATATCAAATTCTGTCGGCCAAAGCGGCTAAGACCATGCGATGGCTACAACACAAATTTTATTCTAAGGGTGACAAGGCGGACTCCCTCTTGGCCTCTCGCCTACGGGCCCGCAAACAGAGAAATAGGATCCTCTCCCTAAAAGACCAACAGCACAAAGTGACATACGACCCCCAACAAATTGCCCATTGCTTCAGGAAATATTATCAATCCCTATACAATCTCCCCACCCCGGAGGACCCCACCAGTCTACAAAAACGTATAGATAGTTTCCTCTCCTCTTGCTCCCTCCCAACCTTATCTCAGCCTCAGATAGACTCACTTAATCAGGAAATTTCCTCTGAAGAAGTTGATCTCACAATTAAAACACTGAGGAATTCCTCAGCTCCCGGCCCAGATGGTCTACCGGCCCTATACTATAAAAAATTCAGTGGAACACTGACCCCGGCCCTGACGTTATTGTTCAATGCTATCTTGGCTGGTACGCCTTTCGACAACGCCACCACTAGAGCAGAAATAGTTGTCATCCCCAAGCCCGGCCGCGATCCCACGGAGTGTAGTAGCTACCGCCCGATATCATTACTGAACTCAGACCTGAAGTTATTCGCAAAAATACTCGCTAATCGCCTTGCGGTGATGATTGCCTCTTTGGTCCACCCGGACCAGGTCGGATTCATCCCAGGCAGGCAAGCGTTTGATAACATCAGAAGAGCTATTGATACCCTACACTTTGCAGACGCCTCCGCAATTCCCTCCTTAGCGATGGGTTTAGACGCCGAAAAGGCGTTCGATCGCATATCATGGACATATATGGATCGCACACTCCGACGCTTTGGATTTATGGGCCGGTTCCTCACGGGCATTGAATCCCTTTACTCCTCCCCTTCAGCCAGCGTCCTAGTAAATGGCCAACTGTCTCCTCCATTCACGATTGCGAATGGTACAAGACAGGGCTGCCCTCTGTCACCCTTAATCTTCGCGCTGATGATGGAACCACTGGCATCGAGGATCCGCGACAGCCCGGATATCTCAGGGATTACAATTGGATCCTCTCAGTTTAAGATCTCCCTATATGCAGACGATATCCTGCTTACCCTCTCAAACCCCCACATCTCCCTCCCAAACCTCCTACACGTTATACAAGAATTTGGATTCATTTCAAACTTTAAAATTAACGACACTAAAACAGAGGTGCTAGACTTTCATCTCCACGCCCAATTAAAGATATCTCTGCACAGTAATTTCAAGTTTGATTGGAAGAAATCTCACCTAAAATACTTAGGCGTTAACCTCACTAGACAACACTCCCAACTATTTAAAGCCAACTACCCTGAACTCATTCATAACGTTACTAGAGATCTGCAGAAATGGTCAGGTCAATATATTTCTTGGTCCGGACGAGCCAACGCCCTGAAAATGAACATTTTGCCTCGTCTCGTATATTTATTCCAGGCACTTCCGATACGAATACCCTCAAAGGTGTTCGCAGATTTACAGAAGAAATTTTCACACTTCCTGTGGTCAGGTAAAAGACCCCGGGTTCGCTTCAAGACACTCTACAACAGGAACAGAGAGGGTGGACTTGGAGTACCTAACATCAAATTATATTATTACGCGGCCCACCTTTCTCAGGCCGTCTTATGGCACTCTCAGACAACGTCACGTAGATGGGTTCAATTGGAATCCGAACTCGTCCGTATGAGATCCATCTCCACCCTCCTCTGGATCCCACGAACTGATAGACCACCAGAAAGCGCTAATTTCCCGTCAATATTATTTACGGTCACACTTTGGGACAGACTCACTAAGACTTTCTCCTTATTGTCCCCCCCCCCCGCTCTGGCACCCCTTTGGAACAACCCGATGTTCCCCGAGGGACGGCTCACTCACACTTTCCAACACTGGCAGATGCACGACCTACTGTTCATTAATGACATAGCACCATCTCGCTCTTTCCCAGCCTTCTCCGATATTCAGAGTAAATATAATCTACCTCCACACTGCTTTTTCCAATATCTACAACTCCGTAGTTTTCACATTGCATACTTACATTCACATAGTTCCTTAACACGCTCACCTCTTGAATCATTATGCTTGCTGCGATCTCCTTCAAGGGGCCTTCTGTCATCTATCTACCGTCTCATGCTCACTCATGATCTACCCACAAAGACCCCTCATGAAATAGCCTGGGAATCTGAATTACAGGACCACCTAGAACCAGACACCTGGGAACAAATTAAACAAAATCTTGTATCCTCAGCGACCTCAATCAGACATAGAGAAAATTTGTTTAAAATTTACGTTCGATGGTACTTGGTGCCATCCCGTCTGAGTAGAATATTCCCTTCAGCATCGGACAGATGTTGGAGGAGTTGTGGGTCAGAGGGAACCCTGCTCCATATATTCTGGGATTGTCCCCGGATAACACCGCGCTGGAAAGCCATTCGGAATTTGATATTACGAATCACCGGAGTAACGGTGCCCTTCTCCCCTACTTTCTTCATCTTTCCAAGGCCCCTCCCCGGTATTCCAAAACCTAAACAAAGACTCATTTGGCACATTGCGACCGCACTGAAATGTAAGATTGCCTTCCACTGGAAATCGCTTACAATCCCCTCCATTGCGGCGGTGATTGCGGCTGTATGGGATACATATCACATGGAGTTCCTCTCTAGCATAATAGAAAGCAGGGCGGAAACCTTCACTGAGGTCTGGTCCCCATGGTTGGCACACTTCAAATGCCCCCCTCCGTTGACATTCGGTTTCTAATATACTAACAAAATGAATAACAAATGCTTGCATTGCTGTATCCCCCCCCTCCCCCCCTTTCCCTCTTCCCTTCTGTCTTTCCCACACCCTTCCTCCAATGTATTTCTGAAAAAACTTCAATAAACAGTGTTTAAAAAAAACAAAAAAAAAAAACAAATGCGTGGATGACTTTTGGCAGATCATCTGAGGGAATTAAGTGCTTGATTCTGGCTATGTTCCTCGGGTGAAAGAATGAGGATTTGATTGTGGCTGATATCTGATGTTTAAGTGTCAAGCCACCATCCAGGACAACGCCAAGATTCCGCACACGATCAGTGGTTTGTAATTCTGAATCCCCGAGTGTAAGTCCGGTTGGTTGGCTATGCTGCAGTCCTGTCCTTTGATGTTGCGGTCCTATCATAAAGACCTCTGTATTATCTGGGTTCAGTCGCAGCCAACTGGTGCTCATCCACTCCTGGAGCTCAGCTAGACAGCCATTTAGGGTTGCTATTGGGTTATCAGTCCCCAGAGCAAAGGACAAGTACAGTTGTGTATCATCTGCATAGCAGTGGTGGACCAGGCCATGGCACCTGATTATTTCGCCCAACGGGAGCATGTATACTGCAAATACCATGGGGGATAGTATAGAACCTTGTGGGACAGCACATGGCAATGGCACTGGTGGTGATGAGTATAATCCAGATGATACTCTCTGTGACCTGCCTGTGAGAAATGATTTGAACCAGCTTAGGACTGTGCCATCCAGACCACAGAAATGTATCAGTCGCTCAATCAGAAGCCCATGGTCCACAGTATCAAATGCTGCAGAGAGATCCAGAAGGATTAATATTGAACAGTCACCTCTGTCTCTTGCCATCAGAAGATCATTTATCACACACACCAGGGCTGTTTCAGTGCTATGTCTTCTCCTGAATACTGATTGGAATGGATCATAAATATCATGGGTTGTCAGGCGGGTTTCCAGTTGATTTGCAACCACTTTCTCAATAACCTTTCCTAGGAAAGGAAGGTTTGATACCGGTCTATAGTTGGTCATGCAGTTGGGATCTAAATTAGGTTTTTTTAAGAAGAGGTCTAACAATTGCTTCCTTTAGGGGTCCAGGCAAAATGCCTGTCTGCAAAGAGCATTGAACAATTTTTGCAAAGACAGGACCAATTATATCCATACAACCTATTAGAAGCTTGGTTGAGGCCGGGTCCAGATCACAGGTGGTGGGACGCAAAATCCAAGCAATTTCAGCAATGTCCTTTACATCCACTGGGTCAAAGCTGGTCCATGAAGGCAGGTGGCTTATATTGGCAGGCTTTGTAGTTTGGCACTCCTTTGATGGCACTGTGGAGATTCCAGCCCGGATGGTGGATATTTTATCTGCAAAGAAGTTTGCAAACTCGTTGCATCTTGCCTGGGAGAGGGTCTCATCAGTCTGCAGGCATGCTGGCTTGCAAAGCATCTCCACTGTGCGGAAAAGTTGAGCTGGCCTATTGTTTGCTGCCGTGATCTCATTTGACAGGAACTGTGATTTCTTACGAGTGATTGTCGATTGATATTCTTCGTTATGCTTTATTAGTTTTATTTGGTCATCCACTAGGTTAGTCTTCCTCCATCGTCTTTCCAGTCTACGCCCCCTTTTCTTGAGCTCACTAACACTGTTGTCGAACCATAGAGCTTGACGTTGTGGTTTACGAGGTCTTATACACACAGGGGCGATAATATCAATTGCAGCCATAACATCCCTATTATAATAACGGACTAGGGAACAGGGATCTTCACAGGCACCCAGTATAGCAGAGAGATCCAGATTTGCTGCAAGAGCCTGGAGAATCATTCCCCTCCTTGGACGATACCTGGTCAACTCCACGGGCAGAGATCTTATTTGAGGGGTTGCAACTGAGAACCAAAGGGAGTGGTGGTCTGACCAGATAACTGGAGAGTAGGAGTAAGTATAGTGGGGAGGAGAGGTGCGGGTGGGCCGCAGTGACCCAGCATATGCTAAGTCAATATCTACTAGAAATTAAAAAAAAAGCAGCTTCCGAGCAGCATAAACTGCAATATTTCATAAAATGAAACAGAAATTTCAAGGTAGAGGGAGAAGACGGAGGGAGATAAGTGACAGGAGTAAGTCCCACTCAGCCAAAGGCAGACAGACAGACTCCTCTTACCTTTGTTATTCATCAGGACAGATTTTATTTCCTCGTCCACATCCTGGGACTCTACCTTCCCCTTCCGGCTTTTCTTCAGCCTGGGCTTTTTCTCACTCTCCAAGAGAGAGGTGTCTACAGAGTTCTGCAAAGAGGCACCAGAAAGTTGTTGCAGAATTATAAACGTCAGATGGAATCATTGCCCCAGTTCATGGGTCCAACGTTTCTTATTTGCAGACAGAAGAACAGTACCAGCATCTGCTGGCGACACAACGTGATTTAGCAGATGACCAAGAGCGTCAGATCGAGACCAGTAACTACCTCTCTGCCTCCAGCTGGCTGCTGCCCCTCTACATCATCGCACAGGTCTATGAAGAGACTCTTCTCTACGGCCTTGCTGGGGGTTTTATCTATGAACCAGCCGGCTTCCGAGGTTCTCGTCTGCCGGGAGCTCGCGGTTGGGTCGGATTTGGACGGTGCTGGTGTGCTGGTGTCTGGAGCCTCGGTTTTGGAAGGAGTCTCTGAAGCGGAGTCTGGATGTCCTTTCCGATACAAGGACAGCAGAGAACTGTTCATGTGATTTGAAGACTACAATAAAAAGATAGACATTTATTAAACCCCTCCAGATACAGAAGGATTTTACCCCTTCGCTGCCGGACAATTGTTAGAGATCTGACCGTTTCAGAAGTATTATTTTTAAAATGAATCTTCTCATAGTTCCTTTCACTGTAGCGCTACCCTGAATATTCCACCCAAACACAGCGGTACAAAGCATCAGCCCTTTACTGAAGGTCCTGAACGGACACTGGCTCCTGATTTTAGGAGCCTCGGTGCCAACCAATCTGAAGACTGCTGTCATAATCACCGTGTGTCAGATCACTGGACTTTCAGACAGTGTTTGCGTTTTCTCCTTATTCCACACTGGTACAATGGATCCAACCCACCCCCTCAAAATGCCACTCAGCATAAAAAGTTACCCTGGGGAGAACACGGTCCAAGTTTCTATCTCCTCCCCTGCCCACCCTCCTTCCCTCCAATGAACTTACCGGCTGCTCTGTATAATCATCGCTGTCTGTAGAGTCTTCGGAAGGACATTGCAGACTTCTGCATAATAACACAACATCAAAATAGATTAGATTAAATTCCTAGTACATCCAGTAGAAATCAGACCTGTGGCATTACGCTTCACCTTACAGTGACCAGACATTACTGCAAGCACCTGTCTTTGCATATACACGCAATAGATGGTTGAAAGAAAGATTAGTCACTTAGATTCCCATTTCTAAACAGGCTTTCACATAACTCATACAGGATTACAAAGTTCGTGTTCCCACTAACATAGATCAGCGTTGTTTTTTTTGGGGGTGATATGAGAACAGGTGTTTAGTGTTCATTCTAGCACCCTGCACCTTTCAAACATATGTGCAGTTCCTCTTTCCTGCCTGGGGTGTCACTCTCTGCTCTGGCGCTTCTTACAACACTCTGGTCTGTATTCAGCACTGAAAAACAGACCAGAGTGTGACAGAAGCGCCAGAGCAGAGAGCGACACCCCAGGCAGCAAAGAGGAACTGCATCCGAAATCCCTCAACTACATAAACAGTTGCTAAAATGGTATTTTAAAGCTGGTTAGTACCAAATTAAACCTTCACTGGGTTCCTGTAAAATTAGGAACTTCAGATGGAGTTGCCGGATTTGTACTTTTTGAAATTCAGTTTAGAAACAAACTAAAAATATAAAAAGTGTGGGCACGTCCTGCTTGCAACAAACTGTGCATCCCTATCGCACGGACTGTACAAAGCCTGGAAGGAGCAGCCCCTCCCCCCCACCGACGTCTTCCATACCACTGGAGGTCATCTGAGCTGGCGCAGCTATTCATAAAGCGGCCGCAGCTTCAACAGTTCCGGGCACTGGGTTTAAAAGGGCAATTATTTCCAACACAGAAGCAGGACTGTTTTATACTGAATATATCAGCCCACTTAACTCTAATGGCTGAAGATGGCGGCGGCTTTGAAAATGTAGCCCTTCAAGTTGAACAGGCGAGACAGGAGATGCCTCGCTTCATGTAGAAGTTGGATGGAAATATTTTATTAGACATGAGGCCTTGTAACAGCCTGCGAGATTCAGGTACGGGTGATAATACAATGACCGTGCCCGTATTTTTAAAGGGGCTCAGTATGAAATCCCGATTGTCAGGATCCCAGCAGTTGAAAAACTGATGCAGATGCCAAAATCCCAACCTTGAGTGCAGCGTGTCCCCTTGGACGCTTTGGGCCCGGTGGCGACAGACACTAATCTATTCCCCCTCGCGTGGTCCACCACCACCCCAGTGGGGTATCTGGGCGGTATTTCAATGGATGTCAGGATTTTGGGGTTGGGATTTTGACCACCGGGAATTTAAATGCGTCCCTTTTAAAGAGGCAATACTTTAAAAGGCTAAACCAATCTGGTTTGGCCTTTCAAATTACGGGCACTTTAAAAATACGGGCAGGCTCACCAGAATCTCAGCCGTCCCCACATAAAGGACCTTAGTCACCGTTTGGATCACTGTAAACAATTCTTCACTCCCATATACAGGGATGGGGAACCTTCGGCCCTCCAGCTGTTGTTGAACTACACAACCCAGCATGCCTTGCTACAGTTTTGCTATTTGGCCATGCTAAAACTGTTGCAGGGCATGCTGGGTTGTGTAGTTCAACAACAGCTGGCGGACCGAAGGTTCCCCAGCCCTGCCTATAAAGCATTGTATGTCTGGACCCTCAAGAAAGACACACAACTCAGAAATCTAGTTGCATGGACTTGTGACCTATTCTGTTGTAACAGTTCATCAAGATACACAAAGCAAAAAGACAATAGCGCGCTTACCCGTCAGCTCCTTTCCTCGCCCGCTTTGCCAAATGTGCATTTTCCAGATCCCCGAGTTCCTCGTTCTCCTCACAGATCACCTTGAACACTAAAATAGAGGCGAGAACCTCAGGTCAAAGTGCACAAACATTCAACTAAATATTGAGCACGTTGTGTAGCACACGGTGTAATTAATCGTGCGCTTACATCGCTCCTGCGGTTTTATGCGCTTAGTTTTATTTTTTCTGTTTAACGGTAACTGTGCAGCTGTTAAATATTCTGCATCATTTCCGAGGACAAACGCGGAGGCACCGCCACAAAACAACGCTACTCCCTGTGACTGGAGTAACAGTAGGAAACTATAACACATTGGAATAGAGCAACGCCAAGTGCGCAACACAAAAGGGACAATGCAATTACATGCAATGTGCCACCAAACCTTCGGCCGCGGACATATGCGACGAATACGATAGCCATAACATAGATTATTTTACTGTGCACACCCACGGGAGCGTGCAGGGAAGCTGCGATGCTGGCGGTTCGCAATGTGCGGGACACTGTCTGTAAATGAATCGCCCCCAAAGCGTTCGCATGTCGCTCACAAAGCGTAAGGCAGTAAAGATATTATGGACAGGTGAAGTATGTTTTTATTTTTAAATTACTTTTTTTTTTAATTAACATTTACTTTTGTTTTTACACTTTATACAAACCTCAACGGACTGAGGGTCTAATTCAGACCTGTTCGCAGCAGCAAACTTGTTAGCAGTTGGGCAAAACCATGTGCACTGCAGGGGGGGGGGGGGGGGGGGGAGCAGGTGTAACATGTGCAGAGAGTTAGATTTGGGTGGGGTGTGTTCAAACTGAAATCTAAACTGCAGTGTAAAAATGAAGCAGCCAGTATTTACCCTGCACAGAAACAATATAACCCACCCAAATCTAACTCTCTGCACATGTTACATCTGCCCCCCCCCTGCAGTGCACATGGTTTTTGCCCAATAGCTAACAAATTTGCTGCTGTGATCAGATCTGAATTACCCCCTGAGCCAGCACGGAGCACTGTAAGAAGCAGCATTATTTTATGTGGATGGTATAGCAGCTAACGTATAATAGTTGTAGTGACTGTGGAACAGCCGATCCGGGTCCTGTGGATCCCAATACTCAGAGAATGCCAGGTGATATCCCACAAACACTCACTCACTCCGAATACAGTGTATGGATGATTAATTGCAGAGAAGCCGGTTCATCACTTCCTGCCCCTGCAGCGGAAACTCTGTCACGGACCGCTCAGAACCAACAACCATCAAAGTGGGATTTATTGTGCCCAATGGGCATGTTGGGCACTTTTTCTTTCCCGTTTGTTTAATAGTCACTGCTTTATTGCAATCACTACGGGCGAGAGAGGAGGCTGCGGAATTCCGGAGTGGTGCAGTGGCAAGCATGTGTGATTATGTCAGGCCGATCGCTGGGCAGACTAGCTTTATACGAATGGATATACAGACTGGCTGATTATATCACAGGGTCATAGATGTCACAGTAGAAAACAGAGGTTTTAAGCCTGTTTCTGTCACCTCTAGGACAGTGTTCTAAAGACGCGGGAGGGCATTCAGTTGTTGGTAATGGAGCGATGAGATTATAAAACATATTTTACCCCCTCGTTTCAGATGTGGAAATTTGGATCTGGGATGAAACGACTTACCTTTCTCTACCTGGATTCTGAAGGCGTTTCGTTTTCTCCGGCCATACTCTGTACTGAAGAGAGAACACAGATGAAGTGGCGTGATCTCATCTCTAAGGAACCCCATATTTTCCTTTAGCCAAAGCTACTTTGAAGAAAATAAAATGGATGTAGGAGCAGCCACCGTTCCCATTATACATATAACAATTAAACTTAAAAAAAATAAAAAATAGGATTTTAATTACTTACCGGTAAATCCTTTTCTCGTAAGTCGTAGAGGATGATGGGGTCCATATTAGTACCATGGGGTATAGACGGGTCCACTAGGAGCCACTGGCACTTTAAGAGTTTGAGAGTGTGGGCTGAAACTGTGCCCGGAGGAGACGGACATCTTCGAGAGAAGGAAAAAAACAGATAGTGGCGAGATTCACACCAGCTCACACATACAAGGCAAACCAAGCTAACTAGCTTGACACTCAGCAACAGCTGAAACATTACTTACCAAGTAACAAGGCAGTACTCAATTAAGAACAAAGTTGTACTGAACCAGATAACCACTGCAGGATAACAAAGCGCTGGGCAGGCGCCCAGCATCCTCTACGGACTACGAGAAAAGGATTTACCGGTAGGTAATTAAAATCCTATTTTCTCTTACGTCCTAGAGGATGCTGGGGTCCACATTAGTGCCATGGGGATGTACCAAAACTCCCAGTACGGGAGGGAGAGGTGCTGAGGCTCCTGCAGAACTGATTGACTGAACTTCAGGTCCTCAGAGGACAAAGTATCGAACTTGTAGAACTTAGCAAACGTGCTCGACCCAGACCAAGTAGCCGCTCAGCAAAGCTGTAAAGCCGAGACACCCCGGGCAGCCGCCCAGGAAGAACCCACCTTACGAGTAGAGTGGGCCTTAACAGATTTCGGACACGGCAATCCTGCCGTAGAATACGCATGCTGGATAGTGAACCTGATCCAGCGAGAGATAGTCTGCTTAGAAGTATGACACCTAAATTTCTTGGGATCATACAGGACAAAAGGAGAGTCCGATTTTCTGTGACGAGCAGTCCTCTTCACATAGATTTTCAGAGCCCTTACAACATCTAAGGACTTTGACGGAATTGAGGAGCCAGTAGCAACTGGCACCACAATAGGTTGGTTGATATGAAAAGCAGACACAACCTTTGGAAGGAACTGCTGTCGTGTCCAGAGCTCGGCTCTATCTTCATGAAAGATCAAGTAGAGGCTTTTACAAGATAAAGCCCCCAACTCTAACACACGTCTAGCAGAAGCTAAGGCCAACAAAGTGACCGCCTTCCACGTGAGAAACATGACCTCAACCTCCTGTAGAGGCTCGAACCAATCTGATTGGAGGAACTGTAACACCACGTTAAGATCCCAGGGTGCCGTAGGTGGCACAAAGGGGGCTGGATGTGCAGAACCCCTTTCAAAAAAGTCTGAACCTCAGGAAGGGCAGCCGGTTGTTTCTGGAAGAAAATGGATGGGGCCGAAATCTGGACCTTTACGGATCCCAACCTCAGGCCCATATCCACTCCTGCTTGAAGGAAGAGGAGAAACCGTCCCAGTTGAAACTCCACCGTAGGAAATTTCTTGGATTCACACCAAGAGACATATTTCTTCCAAATACGATGGTAATGTTAGACGTTACTCCTTTCCTAGCCTGTATCAGGGTAGGAATAACCTTGTTCGGAATGCCCTTCCGAGCTAATATCTGGCGTACAACATACATGCCGTCAAATGTAGCCACGGTAAGTCTTGATAAGCGAATGGCCCCTGTTACAGAAGGTCCTCCCAAAGAGGAAGAGGCCTCGGATCTTCCAGCAGAAGACCCAGAAGATCTGCGTACTAAGCCCTTCTTGGCCAGTCCGGAGCAATAAGGATTGCCTGAACTCTTGTTCTTCTTATGAGTTTTAGAACCCTTGGAATGAGTGGAAGTGGAGGAAACACGTACACCGACTGGAACACCCACGGAGACACTAGGGCGTCCACTGCCACGGCTTGCGGGTCTCTGGACCTGGAATGTTGAGACAGGAGGCCATCATGTCTATTTGAGGTACTCCCCAAAGATTTGTCACCTCCGTGAACACCTCCGGATGGAGGCCCCACTCTCCTGGATGGAGATAGTGTCTGCTGAGGAAGTCCACTTCCCAGTTGCCTATTCCCGGAATGAAGATTGCTGACAGCGCCAACGCGTGTTTTTATACCCAGAGGATGATTCTTGTTACCTCTGACATTGCAGCTCTGCTCTTCGTTCCGCCCTGTCGGTTTATGTAGGCCACCGTCGTTACATTGTCCGACTGTACTTGAATGGCTCGATCTCGCAGAAGATGAGCCGCTTGGAGAAGACCGTTGTAGACGGCTCTTAGTTCCAGAATGTTTATTGGAAGACTGGCTTCCAGGCTTGACCACCTTCCTTGGAAGGTTTCCCCCTGAGTGACTGCGCCCCAGCCCCGGAGAGTTGCATCCGTGGGTAAAAGGCTCCAGTCCTGAATCCCGAACCTACGGCCCTCCAGAAGGTGAGGTATGTGCATCCACAAGAGGAGTGAAATCCTGGCTTTCGGCGACAGACGTATTCTCTGGTGCATGTGAAGATGATATCCGACCACTTGTCCAGGAGATCCAGTTGGAAGGACAGAGCATGAAACCTTCCGTACTGTAGAGCCTTGTAAGAGGCCACCATCTTCCCCCAAAAGGCGAATGCACTGATCAACCGATACCCGGGCTGGCTTCAGGACATCCCGGACCATTGTTTGAATCACCAACGCTTTCTCCTCCGGCAGAAACACCCTCTGCACTTCCATGTTGAGGATCATTCCCAGAAAAGAATCTCCTTGTCAGCTCCAAATGTGATTTTGGAAGGTTCAGAATCCAACCATGTTCCCGGAGCAGATGAGTCGTGAGAACAATGGATTGCAACAACGTCTCCCTGGATGATGCCTTTATCAGCAGATCGTCCAGATATGGGATTATGTTCACCCCCAGTCTGCGGAGGAGAACCATCATCTCTGCCATCACCTTCGTGAACAGCCTCGGTGCTGTGGAGAGGCCGAATGGCAGCGCCTGAAATTGATAGTGACTGTCCAACAGTGCAAATCTGAGATAAGCCTGATGTGGGAGCCAAATCGGAATGTGGAGGTACGCATCCTTGATATCCAGGGATACTAGAAACTCTCCGTCCTCCAGACCGGAGACCACTGTCCTGAGAGACTCCATTTTGAACTTGAACACCTTCAGATAAGGGTTCAACAATTTCAAGTTCAAAATTGGTCTGACCGAACCATCCGGTTTCGGCACCACGAAAAGGTTTGAATAATAACCCTTGTTTTGCATATGAGGTGGAACTGGAACAATGACCTGTGACTTTTCCAATTTTAGGATGGCTTCCTGTAGGATAGCCCTTTCTGGCAGTAAAGCTGGCAAGCCTAATTTGAAAATTTGGTGAGGCGGGAGTTCTTGAAAGTCCAGTCTGTACTCCTGGGATACAATATCCAGTACCCAGGGATCCAGGCCGGACGACACCCAGACGTGGCTGAAACGTCTGAGCCTCGCACCCACCAGCCCGTCCTCCAGGCTGTGCGGTCCACCGTCATGCTGAGGATTTTGATGAACCAGAAGCAGGTTACCGATCCTGGGAGCCTGTGGGAGCAGGCTTTTTGGATTTCGCCCGACCCCCTCTAAAGAAGGTGGTATGAGGATTGGACTTTTTTTGCCTTAGAGGCCCAAAAGGACTGCGAAGCAGCTGAAGAAAATGGTTTCTGTGTATGAGGCTTAGCAGAGGGAAGGAAAGGTGACTTACCCGCAGTTGCAGACCAGAGTCCCCTGCGAGCTGATATCGACATGGAAGATATCCGCGCAGTCAGCGTACCCAGATCCTTCATGGATTCCACCATGAACCCCGCAGAATCTTGTATGTTACGTAAAAACAATTCAATGTCACTTCTATCCATTGTATCCAAATCCTCTAGTAATGTGCCTGACCACTTTACTATGGCTTTAGAAATCCATACACAGGCAATAGTGGGCCTTAACGCCACTCCTGAAGCAGTGTAAATGGATTTGAGCGTAGTGTCAAACTTACAATCAGCCGGTTCTTTTAACACGGTAGATCCTGGAACAGGTAAAACCACCTTTTTAGACAGTCTGGAGACACATGCGTCATTGGTGGGTTTTCCCATTTTTTCCTATCTTCCTCAGGGAAGGGAAAAGCAGCCAGAACGCTCTTAGGGATCTGGAATTTTTTCTCCGGGTTTTTTCAAATATAGCGTTTAAATGAGCCTCCTCAAACTGCTCAGATGGCGTGTCAGTAATATTTAACACATCTCTAATGGCCTCAATCATGAGCTGCACCCCCTTAGCAAGGGATGGCGCCCCCCTCAGCACACCCCCATCACTGTCTGCAGTATCAGAATCAGTATCCGTGTCATCTTGCATAATCTGGGCAAGTGCACGTTTCTGTGGGAACATACTAGGGGATTTTGCAGGAATAGGAACAGAGCCTGACCAAACTGCCATAGACTTCTTTAACACCCGAGTTTCAGTCTCAGTATTAGCTACCCTGGTAGAGATCTGAGAGATCATTCCTTCGATAGAAGTTAACCACTCAGGCTCAACAACATTATCAGGTATCTGAGACAAGGCATTACATTCCTGTGTACATGGAATGGATTCCTCCTGTGAGGAAACATCTTCTGCAGAGTCCCTAGACATGGCTATGGGAGATATTAATTACCCCCCCCCCACACACACAGGGAATTGTCAGCCACAGCTGAAACCTACCCCCCCCCCAGGTCTACTGTAAACATGCTAAAGCATCGCCGCTGTGTGATGTTCTCGCATGTCCGGGGGAAGGGGGTGCTGGATCTGGCACGCGGTGTGGACTTGCCCTGCGCGTCAAAGAAATTGATCATAGATGTGCGTTCTCTCTCACATCTACGATCGGGTCTGAATTAAGTCCAAAGTACCTACTTCTGCTATGACGTCATATACATATGTTTTTGTTTGGCGCTTGCACCAGGTTCATTGTTACCGAGAGATCCAGTTCACGGGCACTTACCTGTACGCTTTCTGTAGATCAGCGGCTACAACAGCGATATCCACATACCCCCCGCACCGGTTACTGCTCAAATACTGCAAGAAGACAGAATGATAAATAGGAGATGTCAGGTCTGGCTGAGCGAGCGCAGTGCGCACATCTGTGCAACCTCCTGTAAACGCTTCCGTCTGGCTGCAGATAAACGCACAGCACACAATGTCAGCGATACACATTATCATACCCCGGTTTCACAAATATTTCGCTGACACAGCCACACAGGGGGCAATTATTCCTGCGGAGTGTGGTTACACTACAACCCTGTCACCGGAACACAACGCTGCTTCCTAAGGACACGACGCTCTGTGCAGCACAGCCCCCCGCCATCACTAAATCACATGAGGCCACAGATTTGGTACCGCCTGGCAGATATATGAGAGACCCCTGATCTCCTACCTCTCCAAGCTTCCCACCCCACTGCTCCCCCCTCGGTGTCCCCACAGTGTCCAGTTAGAATGTAAGCTCTTGCGAGCGGGGACCCCTCTCCTCACATCGTGCACGAATTAGGGGAGGTGGGGGTTAATTATGGATCTAATAGTAATATATGAGCCGGCATATGCTGGGTCACCTCAGGAGACACCGTGCGCCCTGCTGGCCTGCCCCCTCTTCATTGCGGCAGGGAAGGGGCACTGCCAGCTCCAAACGCATATATGAGATTATATATATATATATATATATATATATATATATATATATATATATAATGCTGAAATGCCTGGCACTCTCAATATAAATGCTGGATGTGGGTGTCCTCCGCAGCAGTAGGTACATCAAACGAAGGAATAAAGCAGCGGCACTCCAATAGTAAAACTCAAATGTATTGAATCAAATCATGAAAAAAGTGGTCACAAAATATGTATTTTATGACCACTTTTTTCATGATTTGATTCAATACATTTGAGTTTTACTATTGGAGTGCCGCTGCTTTATTCCTTCATTTGAGATATATATATATATATATATATATATATATATAGCTGCCCATTGCTCTGCCTGTGCCCCAGTACCTGTGCCAGCCGGTGTTTCAGCCTCCTGTCTATGCCCGGGGATGTCAGGGAAACCTTCATCTTGCTGCAGGAAGCCGCAGCTCGGATCACACATGTGTGCCGGGGTCCTGACACCTAGCTGCCCGCAGCGTCGCCTGCACACTCTCCATGCAGGCACATAGCTGCCCTCGCCATTGACACGCCAGTCGGGTCCTCGCACACACAGCTCTTCCGGACTCCCGAGCATCACTTCCGCCAAGCTGTCCGGGGTCCTCGCACAGACAGAAGGCTGCTGTGTGACTTAGCTGGCCTGTGCGGTGCCTGCATGGGCCGCGTTGGATGCTGGTCTCATGGTGATGCCAGCATCTTCCATCTTGTGTGCGGGCTGAAGTGTGTTGGCCTTTAGGAATATTTATTTTGCAACTTTGTTTTTTTTTATTTTTTATTGAGTCAAGATTTCCCAAAGTCTCATAATGTATTGTGCACTTGTCAGGGATAATTATTATTATCCTTTATTTATATGGCGCCACAAGGGATCCGCAGCGCCCATTGCACAGTACAGACACAAATGAGCAAATAAAAGAAAAGCCACTTACAGTTTGGGACAATATAGGATAGGTACAGGGTATACACAGAACACCCGGGGTCAGGTGCCATGAAAGGGAGTATGGGGCATAAGATAGTGTAAGCACTGTAAGACAAGGGAAGGCACATGAGGGGGGAGGGCCCTGCTCTTGCGAGCTTACAGTCTAAATATCGACTGAGGCTTCTACGCAGCAGTAATACTAATACCAGGTATGTACATCACGTGACATGCTCCCAGCACGGACTGCATATCCCAGCGTGCAGCGCGGCATTCTGAGTCAGAGTAGAGGAGACTACATATCCCGGCGTGCAGCGCGGCATTCAGAGTCAGAGTAGAGGACTACATATCCCGGCGTGCAGCGCGGCGGGAGAAGTCACGTGTGTGGTGAGGGGGGCGGAGGATTGGTGGGCGCAGTCACGTGCGCGGTGAGGGAGCGGCGGATTGGCGGGCGCTGTGCTCCGGGCTGGCGGCGGGATGGAGGCCGCTCTCTTCATCTTCTCCCTCATAGACTGCTGCGCCCTCATCTTCCTCTCCGTCTACTTCGTATCCTTTATCCGTGTGACTTCCCCCAGGGGACTGTAACTCGCACACCGCCATATTACCTCCATACAGGGCGCTGCTGGCACTGAGCGGTCTCTGCTTCCCACACACCCCCTGCTGCCAGTCTCCCCTCCTGTGTGTCCTCCCCCCCCCTTCCCTACTGTGTGTCCCTCCCCTCCTGTGTGACTGTGTCCCTCCCCTCCTGTGTGACTGTGTGTCCCCCCTTCCCTACTGTGTCTCCCTCACCTCCTGTGTGACTGTGTGCCCCCCCTTCCCTACTGTGTCTCCCTCACCTCCTGTGTGACTGTGTGCCTCCCCCCCTTCCCTACTGTGTGTCCCTACCCTCCTGTGTGACTGTGTGCCTCCCCCCCTTCCCTACTGTGTGTCCCTCCCCCCTTCCCTACAGTGTCCCCCCCCTTCCCTACAGTGTCCCCCCCCCCCCTTTCCCTACTGTGTGTCCCCCCCCCTTTCCCTACTGTGTGTCCCCCTTCCCTATGGTGTGTCCCTCCCCTCCTGTTTGACGGTGTGTCCCTCCCCTCCTGTTTGACGGTGTGTCCCTCCCCTCCTGTTTGACGGTGTGTCCCTCCCCTCCTGTTTGACGGTGTGTCCCTCCCCTCCTGTTTGACGGTGTGTCCCTCCCCTCCTGTTTGACGGTGTGTCCCTCCCCTCCTGTTTGACGGTGTGTCCCTCCCCTCCTGTTTGACGGTGTGTCCCTCCCCTCCTGTGTGACGGTGTGTCGTCCCCCCCTCCTGTGTGACGGTGTGTCGTCCCCCCCTCCTGTGTGACTGTGTGTCGTCCCCCCCTCCTGTGTGACTGTGTGTCGTCCCCCCCTCCTGTGTGACTGTGTGTCGTCCCCCCCTCCTGTGTGACTGTGTGTCGTCCCCCCCTCCTGTGTGACTGTGTGTCGTCCCCCCCTCCTGTGTGACTGTGTGTCGTCCCCCCCTCCTGTGTGACTGTGTGTCGTCCCCCCCTCCTGTGTGACTGTGTGTCGTCCCCCCCTCCTGTGTGACTGTGTGTCGTCCCCCCCCTCCTGTGTGACTGTGTGTCGTCCCCCCCTCCTGTGTGACTGTGTGTCGTCCCCCCCTCCTGTGTGACTGTGTGTCGTCCCCCCCTCCTGTGTGACTGTGTGTCGTCCCCCCCCTCCTGTGTGACTGTGTGTCGTCGTCCCCTCCCCTCCTGTGTGACTGTGTCGTCGTCCCCTCCTGTGTGTCGTCGTCCCCTCCCCTCCTGTGTGTCGTCGTCCCCTCCTGTGTGACTGTGTGTCGTCGTCCCCTCCTGTGTGACTGTGTCGTCGTCCCCTCCTGTGTGACTGTGTCGTCGTCCCCTCCTGTGTGACTGTGTCGTCGTCCCCTCCTGTGTGACTGTGTCGTCGACCCCTCCTGTGTGACTGTGTCGTCGTCCCCTCCCCTCCTGTGTGACTGTGTGTCGTCGTCCCCTCCCCTCCTGTGTGACTGTGTGTCGTCGTCCCCTCCTGTGTGACTGTGTCGTCGACCCCTCCTGTGTGACTGTGTGTCGTCGACCCCTCCTGTGTGACTGTGTGTCGTCGACCCCTCCTGTGTGACTGTGTGTCGTCGTCCCCTCCCCTCCTGTGTGACTGTGTGTCGTCGTCCCCTCCTGTGTGACTGTGTCGTCGACCCCTCCTGTGTGACTGTGTGTCGTCGACCCCTCCTGTGTGACTGTGTGTCGTCGACCCCTCCTGTGTGACTGTGTGTCGTCGACCCCTCCTGTGTGACTGTGTCGTCGACCCCTCCTGTGTGACTGTGTGTCGTCGACCCCTCCTGTGTGACTGTGTGTCGTCGACCCCTCCTGTGTGACTGTGTGTCGTCGACCCCTCCTGTGTGACTGTGTGTCGTCGACCCCTCCTGTGTGACTGTGTGTCGTCGACCCCTCCTGTGTGACTGTGTGTCGTCGACCCCTCCTGTGTGACTGTGTGTCGTCGACCCCTCCTGTGTGACTGTGTGTCGTCGACCCCTCCTGTGTGACTGTGTGTCGTCGACCCCTCCTGTGTGACTGTGTGTCGTCGACCCCTCCTGTGTGACTGTGTGTCGTCGACCCCTCCTGTGTGACTGTGTGTCGTCGACCCCTCCTGTGTGACTGTGTGTCGTCGACCCCTCCTGTGTGTCGTCGACCCCTCCTGTGTGTCGTCGACCCCTCCTGTGTGTCGTCGACCCCTCCTGTGTGTCGTCGACCCCTCCTGTGTGTCGTCGACCCCTCCTGTGTGTCGTCGTCCCCTCCTGTGTGTCGTCGTCCCCTCCTGTGTGTCGTCGTCCCCTCCTGTGTGTCGTCGTCCCCTCCTGTGTGTCGTCGTCCCCTCCTGTGTGACTGTGTGTCGTCGTCCCCTCCTGTGTGACTGTGTCGTCGTCCCCTCCTGTGTGACTGTGTGTCGTCGTCCCCTCCTGTGTGACTGTGTCGTCGTCCCCTCCCCTCCTGTGTGACTGTGTCGTCGTCCCCTCCCCTCCTGTGTGACTGTGTGTCGTCGTCCCCTCCCCTCCTGTGCGACTGTGTGTCGTCGTCCCCTCCCCTCCTGTGCGACTGTGTGTCGTCGTCCCCTCCCCTCCTGTGCGACTGTGTGTCGTCGTCCCCTCCCCTCCTGTGCGTCGTCGTCCCCTCCCCTCCTGTGTGACTGTGTGTGCGTCCCCTACGGTGTGACTGTGTGTGTGTGTCCTCCGGTGTGACTGTGTGTGTGTCCCCTCCGGTGTGACTGTGTGTGTGTCCCCTCCGGTGTGAATGTGTGTGTGTCCCCTCCGGTGTGACTGTGTGTGTGTGTCCCCTCCGGTGTGACTGTGTGTGTGTGCCCCCTCCGGTGTGACTGTGTGTGTGTCCCCTCCGGTGTGACTGTGTGTGTGTCCCCTCCGGTGTGACTGTGTGTGTGTGTCCCCTCCGGTGTGACTGTGTGTGTGTGTCCCCTCCGGTGTGACTGTGTGTGTGTGTCCCCTCCGGTGTGACTGTGTGTGTGTGTCCCCTCCGGTGTGACTGTGTGTGTGTGTGTGTGTCCCCTCCGGTGTGACTGTGTGTGTGTGTGTGTGTGTCCCCTCCGGTGTGACTGTGTGTGTGACTGTGTGTGTGTGTCCCCTCCGGTGTGACTGTGTGTGTGACTGTGTGTGTGTCCGCTCCGGTGTGACTGTGTGTGTGTGTCCGCTCCGGTGTGACTGTGTGTGTGTCCCCTCCGGTGTGACTGTGTGTGTGTGTCCCCTCCGGTGTGACTGTGTGTGTGTGTCCCCTCCGGTGTGACTGTGTGTGTGTGTCCCCTCCGGTGTGACTGTGTGTGTGTGTGTCCCCTCCGGTGTGACTGTGTGTGTGTGTGTCCCCTCCGGTGTGACTGTGTGTGTGTCCCCTCCGGTGTGACTGTGTGTGTCCCCTCCGGTGTGACTGTGTGTGTGACTGTGTGTGTGTGTCCCCTCCGGTGTGACTGTGTGTGTGTCCCCTCCGGTGTGACTGCGTGTGTGTGTGTGTCCCCTCCGGTGTGACTGCGTGTGTGTGTGTGTGTGTGTCCTCCGGTGTGACTGTGTGTGTCCCCCCCCCCCCCCTCCGGTGTGACTGTGTGTGTGTGTGTGTCCCCCCTCCGGTGTGACTGTGTGTGTGTCCCCCCCCCCTCCGGTGTGACTGTGTGTGTCCCCCCCCCCCCCTCCGGTGTGACTGTGTGTGTGTGTCCCCCCCCCCCCCCTCCGGTGTGACTGTGTGTGTGTGTCCCCCCCCCCCCCCCCTCCGGTGTGACTGTGTGTGTGTGTCCCCCCCCCCCCTCCGGTGTGACTGTGTGTGTGTCCCCCCCCCCCCCCCCTCCGGTGTGACTGTGTGTGTGTCCCCCCCCCCTCCGGTGTGACTGTGTGTGTGTGTGTGTGTCCCCCCTCCTCCGGTGTGACTGTGTGTCCCCCCCCCCTCCGGTGTGACTGTGTGTCGTCCCCCCCCCCCCTCCGGTGTGACTGTGTGTCGTCGTCCCCCCCCTCCGGTGTGACTGTGTCCCCCCCCCCCCTCCGGTGTGACTGTGTGTGTCCCCCCCTCCGGTGTGACTGTGTGTCCCCCCCCCCCCTCCGGTGTGACTGTGTGTCCCCCCCCCCCCTCCGGTGTGACTGTGTGTCCCCCCCCCCCTCCGGTGTGACTGTGTGTCCCCCCCCCTCCGGTGTGACTGTGTCCCCCCCCCCCCCCCCTCCGGTGTGACTGTGTCCCCCCCCCCCCCCCCCCTCCGGTGTGACTGTGTGTCCCGTCCCCCCCTCCGGTGTGACTGTGTGTCCCGTCCCCCCCCTCCGGTGTGACTGTGTGTCCCGTCCCCCCCTCCGGTGTGAATGTGTGTCCCGTCCGCCCCTCCGGTGTGACTGTGTGTCCCGTCCCCACCTCCGGTGTGACTGTGTGTCCCGTCCCCCCCTCCGGTGTGACTGTGTCCCGTCCCCCCCTCCAGTGTGACTGTGTGTCCCGTCCCCCCTCCAGTGTGACTGTGTCCCGTCCCCCCCCTCCAGTGTGACTGTGTGTGTCCCCCTCCAGTGTGACTGTGTGTGTCCCCCTCCAGTGTGACTGTGTGTGTCCCCCTCCAGTGTGACTGTGTGTGTCCCCCTCCAGTGTGACTGTGTGTGTCCCCCTCCAGTGTGACTGTGTGTCCCCCTCCAGTGTGACACTGTGTGTGTCCCCCTCCAGTGTGACACTGTGTGTGTGCGTGTCCCCCTCCAGTGTGACACTGTGTGTGTGCGTGTCCCCTCCAGTGTGACACTGTGTGTGCGTGTCCCCTCCAGTGTGACACTGTGTGTGTGCGTGTCCCCTCCAGTGTGACACTGTGTGTGTGCGTGTCCCCTCCAGTGTGACTGTGTGTGTGCGTGTCCCCTCCAGTGTGACACTGTGTGTGCGCGTGTCCCCTCCAGTGTGACTGTGTGTGTCCCGTCCCACCTCTTGACTGCTCCAGTGTGACTGTGTGTGTGCCCCCACCCTCTGTCCCCTCCAGTGTGACTGTGTATCCCTTCCAGTGTGACTGTGCCCCCCCCCGTCCCCTCTAGTGACTGTGTGTGTCCCCTCCAGTGTGACTGTGTCCGTCCCCCCCCTCTGTCCCCTCCAGTGTGACTGTGCCCCCCTCCCCTCCAGTGTGACTATCAGCCCCCTACTCTCCATTGTGACTGTGTCCCCATCCTGTGTGCCCTGTCTTACACCCCCCCCCCCCCCCCCCCTTTGTAACTTCTCACCTTCCCCCTCCTGTTTGACTATAAGTGTTCCCCCCTCCTCCTTTCTTCTCCTGGGTGACTCTGTCTACCGCCCCTAAATTTTTTAACAGATTCAAAACGTTTGCGCTTATGCGGTCACTTGTACCACCTAGGTATTATGAGAGGACTAATCCAGTTATCTGCACTCATCTGGCTAGGCTGCGTGAGATTAGTGAGACCGCGGTGCACACTATATAATCCGCCATCGTTCTCCTAGACGGCTAGGCACGTCTCACATCTAGCCTCTACATTTTACTTAATGCATAGAAACTGATTTTTGTTTTCTCTTCTTCATTAATTTTCTGTCAGTGTTTTCAACCTGACCTATATATTTTATACTGCCCAATGTGTTAACCCTTGAATTTGAGTGTACTATACAGACTGGATATATATCGGTCACTCTGGTGGATGGAAAGTGCTCTTGTATTGTATGAGTAGGGTGCGCTGAGGACGTTGGCACACTTTGTGTCTTAGCTGTGAGCCTTGCACAATGTGTCTCCTGTACTTTGCACATTCTGAGCTTTATTGCTTTAATGCCGATTTTCTGACAGATAAAAAGAACATTGTCCTTATCTCCGGGTTCTAGATAATTACTCTATCGGACTTAGAATGTGACTACATCAATGCGCGTTCCTGCTGCTCCAAGTTAAATAAGGTACATTATAGCTGTTAAATGACACAATGTCCGGCTTGTTTGGTGCTGTATAATTCTCGCAGAATGCATTATGGGAAATGGTTTTGTATTGGCTACGGTGTTCTAGAGAGGGCGGTAGCTGACCCTAGCATAACTATGTACAAAGCTATTCCCAGTCTCGCTTGTCACATCCAGGCCATGCAAGACACATTCGCCCATAACACGATGGGTAGCAGCTGTATTGTCACCATACCCGACCTCAATCCCATCGCTTTCAGGAATCCCTAGCATATGCTGGCCACTACAGCCAGCTGTGTGCACTGTCATCTTCCGCCCACATTGCCTGTCCCCTGTGATCCTCCCACCTGATGTAAGCGCAGTACTGAGAGACCTGTCCTGATTGCCCATTTATTCTCTAGCATCTGTCTTCTTAATATGAATCCGGAGACTGTCACTTTCGCCACTCCTCCCAAAATTGAACTTTGGTAATTTCATGGTCTGCCCAACTTGCGATACCTGTATGTGATCAGGCCTGTATAATATTGTCACGTACAGGATGAGTGTATGCTTAGGGGCAGATTCCGTTACACATGGGCTGTCCATTTGCGGCTCACGCTGAGCACTGAAAGTAAGCGGCAAAACTGGGATCGGTAGTGATGTGAAAATGCAGATAAATGGCATTTGGTCCAGTTGATATTAGAAGCAATGATTTCTAGCGCCAGACCGCGTTACGTGTGTTATTAAAATATGCAAATCAAGCACATTCTTAAAAAAAAATACCGGTGTGTATTAGCCTTACGTAATTATCTGCCTTGTTTTATTTCCTAATGGCTCTCTCCCCCATTTGCTTCCCAGCAGAATCCGTAGCTCCTGTCGGTGCGGCAGGTGAGCCGACAGACATAACTGATAGGAAGGGAAGGAAGTGTGGGTGAGGGGTTTGTGCGCTGTAGCTAATCTGCACACCAGCTTCTGAGATAAGTGCCCGTGTAGCGCCTAGCACTTGGCAATTTGCACCCTAAGCGGGTGATGTGACGGCTGTACCGTAGGTTCCGTTCCTGTTTTTATATGATTTATTTCCTGACAGTGGGTGGTTCCGGAGCTGATTGGTCACACCCTGGTATCTGTGCTGATGCTGGTGTCGCTACACTGGTTCATATTCATTCTAAATCTACCTGTAGCAGCGTGGAACATATATAGGTGAGTAAGCGCCTCCTGACCCTTATGACTATATAAATCCATTAATGAGCTGCAAGTATTTCAACTTCAATTACAAGGGATTGGGTGTTAATGAAGGGAGTTTGTAGGCCTAGCTTTTGCACACAGAAGACAGTCTGTACAAGGTCAGCTGTTGTGGGACTAGAAGTACTACAATGCCTTGTAGGGCTGGCAGAGCATGCTGATACTTGTAGTTCTGACTATTCTGGCCGTACACTAGGCCGATACTGTGTACGAATACATTATTTCGGCACCTCGTACGATGCATCGTGTGCACATTGGGGATGATTACAATGCAATGCGCGGTCCCGTTGCTTCCACAGATCATACGTGCAGCTCATATTATCCATTGTAATCGTATGCGCATCGTACCAAGGGCCTAATTCAGAGCTGATTGTAGATGTGCTAAAAATAGTACATCTACGACCACAATCTCTGACATACAGGGGGGGCGCCCAGCACAGGTCTAGTCCGCCCCGCATTTCAAGCCCTACCCCACCCGCAGAGGTACGAAAGCAGTGTACGGCAGCAATGCTTTTGCTCCCTGCCTACGCAGCCTAGCTGCGGAGGCAGACGGCTACCTGCCATATTTTGGCTTTGTGGGATGTCACGCAGCCGCCGTGGCCCGCCCCAGCAACTGTCCGGACACGCCTGGGAGCTGGCGGGGAGTTGAAGGGACATCGTGAGACGGCTCACATCGAATGTCTGACACCAGATTGCCTGAAGTTCGCTGTTGTGTTCTGTTAAGATTTGACCAGTAGGTGGCACTGTCCCATTGGTCATAGTAGACACGTGTTTTGCTATGTTTTTTTTTTTTTTTGTGTGTGTTTTTTCCGATAAACTTTTTTTTTTTTGGGGGGGGGGGGGGGGGGATAAGCCACATTTCACTATAAAATGCCTTATAATTGTCTGTCCTTCAGTTAGCGCTCTCATTGACACAGTATTTGGGCGGATTCCGTAAATGACTGTGATGCGTAGGATAAACTAACATTGCCATTGGATAAAGGTGTATTCTCATTATATTGATTATACTTATTATTTCATCAGATTTATCATGGTGCCAAGTGGAAATTTGGGGGTGTTTGATCCAACAGAAATTCACAATCGCGGGCAGCTAAAGTCTCACATGAAGGAGGCCATGATCAAGCTGGGATTCCACCTATTGTGCTTCTTCATCTACTTGTACAGGTCAGTTGTCGCCTAGTCTCTGAGACAGCTCTTAACAGTATATTTATATTATGTAGGGATGGTAACGTGATCCCAACGCTTGGGACGCTGGTGGTCAGAATACTGACAGCAGCATCCCAAAGTGTAGAATCCTGACACCTGGAAGGTAAGTATGCTACCCCTCATCCCTTACTCCCCCAATCAATCTCTCTCCCCCACTCCCTCTCTCTCCCCTAATTGCGCTCCTAACTGTATTTTATATAAATTCAGAAAATGTTAGTTCCAAAATATTGTAATAATAGATTAAGCTGCCCAGCCCCATCACGGCTATTCCCTTTTGGTCAGAGACAGGGCCTAAACCAATACTGTGTATTAAAATCCATATGATGCCTGAGGCAGAGCAATGTTTATGTTGAAAGTCGGTGTAGGGACTGACCAAAAGGGAAGGGGCCGGTCAGTGTAACTAATTACTGCAATATTTTGGAACTAACATTCCCTGAATTCTACAGTCTGGAGTGTGATTGGGCGAGTGCTGCGTTTTGTATAATTTTTTTTTTTTTTGTTTTTTCATTTTATTTAAATGTGGTCACATACCACTGGCACTGCGGATGTTTGAGTTCTGTGGATTAAAGCCGTACGTATATACACTATATGGACAAAAGTATTCGGACGCCTGACCATTGCCCCAACAGGGACTGTAATGACATTGTATTCAAATACATATACTTTACTATGGGGTTAGTCCCGATTTTGCAGCTATAACGGCTTCCACTCTTCTTGGAAGGCTTTCCACAAGATTTTGGAGTGTAGGTGTGGGAATTTGTGCCCATTCATTCTGTGGAGCATTTATGAGGTCGGGCACTGATGTTGGAAGAGGCCTGTCTCGCTATCTCTGTTCCAGTTCACCCCAAAGGTGATCGATGGAATTGAGGTCAGGGCTCTGTGTGCGGTTCAGTTAAGTTCCTCCACACCGAACTCATCAGACCGCGTCTCTATAGTCCTTGCTTTGTACAGTGGAGCACAGTCATGTTGGAATAGAATAGGGTCTTCCTGAAACCGTTACCACAAAGAGCTTGCGTGGGACCTGTTTTTGGTTAGATCAACACAGAGGACTTGTGGACACTAGCTCAGGTTAGAGGAGAGGAGATTCCGCACAATACGGCGTAAAGGCTTTTTCACGGTAAGGACAATACGTGTTTGGAATTCCCTGCCCGAGGGAGTTGTAATGGCGGAATCTGTCAACACCTTTAAGAATGGGTTAGATAAATTTCTATTGGATAAGGATATCCAGGGGTATGGACCTTAGTCATGCATTATAGTTACTATAAATAGGGATAAAATGCAACGGCTGACAGCAGCATCAGTCAGAAATTTTAGTCAAATCATCATGCATAGGAGACCACAAATAGGTTGAACTCGATGGACAATTGTCTTTTTTCAACCTCAGATACTATGTTAAAGTTGGAAGCATAGCATTGTGGAGTATGTCTTGGTATGCTGTAGCATTGAGATTGCCCTTCACTGGAGATAAGGAGCCCAAACCCTGAAAATCAGCCGCATACCATTATCCCTCCTCCACCACACTTCACAGTCGGCACAGTGCAGTCAGGCGGTAGCGGAGTCTCCCTAGAACAGGAAACCCACTACTGCAGGATATAGCAGAGGACAATGGCGCACTTGAGAAGAATGTGCGAGTAGAAAACAATGTATAATATTTGCCATTTTTCTGTTTGAGAATCACGGATTTCAAGGGAAGAGCTCTAGGACCTCAGTCACTGCTGGTCGCAGGGTATTGTAGATCCAATCTCGTGGGTTTATTTACGGATTACTTTGGTATGGTGGCTGCTATCCTCACGCTGAAGAGTGTAAAGTAAAATTAAACTATAATACATAAAAAAAACAATACTAATCATTATAAACAATGTGAATCTTACTATATATAGTGACCCTAGTGCTGGTCCTGGCCGAACAGATCTGGTGCTGCTGAGATTATAATAATAAAAAGCAAATACTAAACAAGCAGGCAGCACGGAACCGGAGGAGGGACTGCGCTGCAGAACCTGGGGGAGATTTACTAAAGCAGACAAGTGGTGACGTCTCCTTATCAAGCACTCAAATTCTGTCTATCAACGCATAGAATGTAATGGAGAAATGTAGCTACAATCTGGTTGCTATTGGTAACAGCTCCTTTAAAAAAAAAAAGTTGTTGTAAACCTCTCCGCATATTGCCGCGTCTGGTTGCCATCGGCGGGTGGGGACAGCGGCATCATCAGGGTGTGGGGGTGGCGCTAGGAGATGAGTTCATCTCTGCGCCGCCTCTCTATGCTGTGAAAAGGTACAGTCGCATCAACCCAGGAAACCTGTACACACTGCACCTGACCCGGGAATAACCCTTTATCCAATTCCAGGTGACCCAGGAATTCGGGACCGGCCCTTTTATACCGCACAGCGACCCGCAGCAACCTGGCAATTTACTGGGTCGATACTATGTCATTTGTGCGGTGTGAAAGGGGTATAGGTGAGAAGGATAAGGGGTCGTGAGGGTTAAGGAATATTCATAGGGAGGGGGTTCTTGCAGTTCGCAGGCGATGAGGGGCCAATCTCGCAGTAAGTGGGCCATGTCTGGTGAAGTGATCTCCTGGCGAGTCCATCTTTTATTTGTTGAAACTTTATTTCTCTGACGTCCTAGTGGATGCTGGGAACTCCGTAAGGACCATGGGGAATAGCGGCTCCGCAGGAGACTGGGCACAAAAGTAAAGCTTTAGGACTACCTGGTGTGCACTGGCTCCTCCCCCTATGACCCTCCTCCAAGCCTCAGTTAGATTTTTGTGCCCGGCCGAGAAGGGTGCACACTAGGGGCTCTCCTGAGCTTCTTAGTGAAAGTTTAGTTTTAGGTTTTTTATTTTCAGTGAGACCTGCTGGCAACAGGCTCACTGCATCGAGGGACTAAGGGGAGAAGAAGCGAACTCACCTGCTTGCAGCCAGCTTGGGCTTCTTAGGCTGCTGGACACCATTAGCTCCAGAGGGATCGAACACAGGCCCAGCCTCGGAGTCCGGTCCCAGAGCCGCGCTGCCGGCCCCCTTACAGAGCCAGAAGCAAGAAGAGGTCCGGAAAATCGGCGGCAGAAGACATCAGTCTTCACCAAGGTAGCGCACAGCACTGCAGCTGTGCGCCATTGCTCCTCATACACACCTCACACTGCAGTCACTGAGGGTGCAGGGCGCTGGGGGGGGGGCGCCCTGAGCAGCAATAAAAACACCTTGGCTGGCAAACATACATCACATATAACCCCCAGGGCTATATGGATGTATTTTAACCCCTACCAGAATCCATAAAAATGCGGGAGAAAAGTCAGCGAAAAAGGGGCGGAGCCTATCTCCTCAGCACACTGGCGCCATTTTCTCTCAGAGCTCCGTTGGAGGGAAGCTCCCTGGCTCTCCCCTGCAGTTACTACACTACAGAAAGGGGTTAAAAAAGAGAGGGGGGCACTAATTAGGCGCAGTATTAATAAAACAGCAGCTATAAGGGGAAAAACACTTCTATAAGGTTATCCCTGTATATATATAGCGCTCTGGTGTGTGCTGGCATACTCTCCCTCTGTCTCCCCAAAGGGCTAGTGGGGTCCTGTCCTCTATCAGAGCATTCCCTGTGTGTGTGCTGTGTGTCGGTACGTTGTGTCGACATGTATGAGGAGGAAAATGGTGTGGAGGCGGAGCAATTGCCTGTAATGGAGATGTCACCCCCTAGGGAGTCGACACCTGAGTGGCTGAGCTTATGGAAGGAATTACGTGACAGTGTCAGCTCTTTACAAAAGATTGATGACATGAGACAGCCGGCTACTCAGCCTGTGCCTGTCCAGGTGTCTCAAAAGCCATCAGGGGCTCTAAAACGCCCGTTACCTCAGATGGCAGATACAGACGCCGACACGGATACTGACTCCAGTGTCGACGATTAAGAGACGAATGTGACTTCCAGTAGGGCCACATGTTACATGATTGAGGCTATGGAAAATGTTTTACATATTTCTGATAATACCAGTACCACTAAAAAGGGTATTATGTTGGGTGAGAAAAAACTGCCTGTAGTTTTTCCTGCATCTGAGGAATTAAATGAAGTGTGTGATGATGCGTGGGTTTCCCCCGATAAAAACTGTTAATTCCTAAAAAGTTATTAGCATCATACCCCTTCCCGCCAGAGGATAGGGCACGTTGGGAAACACCCCCTAGGGTGGATAAAGCGCTCACACGCTTGTCTAAACAGGTGGCACTACCGTCCCCGGATACGGCCGCCCTTAAGGAACCTGCTGACAGAAAGCAGGAAAATATCCTAAAAATGTATATACACTCACACGGGTGTGATACTGCGACCAGCAATCGCCTCAGCCTGGATGTGCAGTGCTGGGGTGGCTTGGTCGGATTCCCTGACTGACAATATTGATACCCTAGATAGGGACAGTATATTACTGACTATAGAGCATTTAAAAGATGCATTTCTATATATGCGTGATGCACAGAGGGATATTTGCCGACTGGCATCAAGAGTAAGTGCGCTGTCCATTTCTGCCAGAAGAGGGTTATGGACAAGACAGTGGTCAGGTGATGCTGATTCCAAAAGGCATATGGAAGTATAGCCTTATAAAAGGGAGGAGTTATTTGGGGTAGGTCTAACAGACCTGGTGGCCACGGCAACGGCTGGGAAATCCACATTTTTACCCCAGGTAGCCTCTCAACATAAGAAGACGTCGTATTATCAGGCGCAGTCCTTTAGGCCCCATAAGGGCAAGCGGGCAAAAGACTCCTCATTTCTGCCCCGTGGCAGAGGGAGAGGAAAAAGGCTGCAGCAGAAGCCATTCACAAGCTGTATTCCCAGCAGGTGATAATCAAGGTACCCCTCCTACAACAGGGAAAGGGGTATTATTCCACGCTGTTTGTGGTACCGAAGCCGGACGGCTCGGTGAGACTTATTTTAAATCTGAAATCCTTGAACACTTACATACAAAGGTTCAAATTCAAGATGGAGTCACTCAGAGCGGTGATTGCGAACCTGGAAGAAGGGGATTATATGGTGTCTCTGGACATCAAGGATGCTTATCTCCATGTCCCAAATTACCCTTCTCACCAAGGGTACCTCAGGTTTGTGGTACAGAACTGTCACTATCAGTTTCAGACGCTGCCGTTTGGTTTGTCCACGGCACCCCGGGTCTTTACCAAAGTAATGGCCGAAATGATGATACTCCTTCGAAGGAAGGGAGTTTTAGTTATCCCTTACTTGGACGATCTCCTGATAAGGGCAAGATCCAGGGAACAGTTGGTAGTCGGGGTAGCACTATCTCAAGTAGTGTTGCGGCAGCACGGTTGGATTCTCAATATTCCAAAATCGCAGCTGATCCCGACGACACGTCTTCTATTCCTAGGGATGATCCTGGACACAGTCCAGAAAAAGGTGTTTCTCCCAGAGGAGAAAGCCAGGGAGTTATCCGAACTAGTCAGAAACCTCCTAAAACCAGGCCAAGTGTCAGTGCATCAGTGCACAAGGGTCCTGGGAAAAATGGTGGCTTCCTACGAAGCAATTCCATTCGGCAGATTCCACGCAAGAACTTTCCAGTGGGACCTGCTGGACAAATGGTCCGGATCGCATCTTCAGATGCATCAGCGGATAACCCTGTCACCAAAGACAAGGGTGTCTCTCCTGTGGTGGTTGCAGAGTGCTCATCTTCTAGAGGGCCGCAGATTCGGCATTCAGGACTGGGTCCTGGTGACCACGGATGCCAGCCTGCGAGGCTGGGGAGCAGTCACACAGGGAAGAAATTTCCAGGGCTTGTGGTCAAGCCTGGAGACATAACTTCACATAAATATTTTGGAGCTAAGGGCCATTTACAATGCCCTAAGCCAAGCAAGACCTCTGCTTCAAGGTCAGCCGGTGCTGATCCAGTCGGACAACATCACGGCAGTCGCCCACGTAAACAGACAGGGCGGCACAAGAAGCAGGAGGGAAATGGCAGAAGCTGCAAGGATTTTTCGCTGGGCGGAAAACCATGTGATAGCATTGTCAGCAGTGTTCATTCCGGGAGTGGACAACTGGGAAGCAGACTTCCTCAGCAGGCACGACCTCCACCCGGGAGAGTGGGGACTTCACCCAGAAGTCTTCCACATGATTGTAAACCGTTGGGAAAAACCAAAGGTGGACATGATGGCGTCCCGCCTAAACAAAAAATTGGACAGGTATTGCGCCAGGTCAAGGGACCCTCAGGCAATAGCTGTGGACGCTCTGGTAACACCGTGGGTGTACCAGTCAGTGTATGTGTTCCCTCCTCTTCCTCTCATACCAAAAGTACTGAGAATTATAAGATGGAGGGGAGTAAGAACTATACTCGTGGCTCCGGATTGGCCAAGAAGGACTTGGTACCCGGAACTTCAAGAGATGCTCACGGAGGACCCGTGGCCTCTACCTCTAAGAAGGGACCTGCTCCAGCAAGGACCCTGTCTATTCCAAGACTTACCGCGGCTGCGTTTGACGGCAGGGCGGTTGAACGCCGGATCCTGAAGGAAAAAGGCATTCCGGATGAAGTCATCCCTACCCTGATCAAGCCAGGAAGGATGTAACCGCAAAGCATTATCACCGCATTTGGCGAAAATATGTTGCAGGGTGCGAGGCCAGTAAGGCCCCGATGGAGGAATTTCAACTAGGTCGATTCCTGCATTTCCTGTAAACAGGAGTGTCTATGGGCCTAAAATTGGGGTCCATTAAGGTTCAAATTTCGGCCCTGTCAATTTTCTTCCAGAAAGAACTAGCTTCAGTTCCTGAAGTTCAGACGTTTGTAAAAGGGGTACTGCATATACAGCCTCCTTTTGTGCCTCCAGTGGCACCTTGGGATCTCAATGTAGTTTTGGGGTTCCTAAAGTCACATTGGTTTGAACCACTTGACTCTGTGGAGTTAAAATATCTCACATGGAAAGTGGTCATGTTGTTGGCCCTGGCCTCGGCCAGGCGCGTGTCAGAATTGGCGGGCTTTATCCTGTAAAAGCCCTTATCTGATCTTCCATTCAGACAGGGCGGAATTGAGGACTCGTCCTCATTTTCTCCCTAAGGTGGTTTCAGTGTTTCATCTGAACCAACCTATTGTAGTACCTGCGGCTACTAGTGACTTGGAGGACTCCAAGTTGTTGGACGTAGTCAGGGCCTTGAAAATATGTTTCCAGGACGGCTGGAGTCAGAAAATCTGACTCGCTGTTTATCCTGTATGCACCCAACAAGCTGGGTGCTCCTGCTTCTAAGCAGACTATTGCTCGTTGGATTTGTAATACAATTCAGCTTGCACATTCTGTGGCAGGCCTGCCACAGCCAAAATCTGTAAAAGCCCATTCCACAAGGAAGGTGGGCTCATCTTGGGCGGCTGCCCGAGGGGTCTCGGCTTTACAACTTTGCCGAGCAGCTACTTGGTCAGGGGAAAACACGTTTGCTAAATTCTACAAATTTGATACCCTGGCTGAGGAGGACCTGGAGTTCTCTCATTCGGTGCTGTAGAGTCATCCGCACTCTCCCGCCCGTTTGGGAGCTTTGGTATAATCCCCATGGTCCTTACGGAGTTCCCAGCATCCACTAGGACGTCAGAGAAAATAAGAATTTACTTACCGATAATTCTATTTCTCGTAGTCCGTAGTGGATGCTGGGCGCCCATCCCAAGTGCGGATTGTCTGCAATACTTGTACATAGTTATTGTTAACTAAATCGGGTTATTGTTGTGAGCCATCTATCCAGAGGCTCCTCTGTTATCATGCTGTTAACTGGGTTCAGATCACAAGTTGTACGGTGTGATTGGTGTGGCTGGTATGAGTCTTACCCGGGATTCATAAATCCTTCCTTATTGTGTACGCTCGTCCGGGCACAGTATCCTAACTGAGGCTTGGAGGAGGGTCATAGGGGGAGGAGCCAGTGCACACCAGGTAGTCCTAAAGCTTTACTTTTGTGCCCAGTCTCCTGCGGAGCCGCTATTCCCCATGGTCCTTACGGAGTTCCCAGCATCCACTACGGACTACGAGAAATAGAATTATCGGTAAGTAAATTCTTATTTTTGGGTATTAATTAAATTATAGCTCTTTATTGAATACAGCGGTAATATATTTCATTATATCTAATTGTGGTGATTATTGCTTTGTTACATTGCATCATCCCAAGAGAAAAAGTACCTTCTATCTCTCTCAAATCTGTCTCCTATCTATCTGTCTCTTCTTCGGGTTCTATAGGGGCTCAACAGGGGAACATTGGGGTTGTAGGTGGTTTGGTCAGGTCCTGGACACCACAGTTAAGCTTTTCAGATTTCCCAGGATGCCTTGGTCTTCGTCGTCCTTATAACCCTGCCTCCGTGCTCAGACAGGACAAGCTTGTGTGTATCTTATTGCAGGGTTGACCAAAATAATTCGTATATGTCCAGCATTTTTTCACAAGTTCCCTTTTTGTTTATACACAGCCATATTCTCTGCGGCCACCAGGGGCATCTGTACCCAATGGACGTGTTTGTGTAACAGCTGCTCCGTTTATGTAGACAGTATTCCCTAATAAAAGGCTGCCGTCTTGGAATGATATGATTAGAGGATTAATATTTGTACGTCTGGCACCGTATAATGCCTAAACGCATTAGTGGTGTAAGTGAAATAGTTTATAGCCCATAAAAATGAAATAGTACATAAAACTATATACTGTTTAGTGCAAGACTTTGGACTTCTCAATAGTGGACAGCAGGCTAGTAACAGACTGATGATACCCTTGTTACTGAGGGTTTGAGCAGTAACAACTGTTAATTATTAAGGGAATGCTATATCCAAAATACAGAATGAGGACTGGCTTCCAGCCAGCTAGTTTGGCTGCCGGTGAAACGTTCGTTTCGCTCTGACACTCTTCCACATTAAGAGGTCCCCCCACCTTTTAATGTGGTAGTGTCCTAGAGTGAAATGAACATAGTAAATGATTGTCACCAGGAAATCCACATCTGACATGAACCACAATAGATGTCATCAGATTGGATCTTCCCTGCTGCAAAAACAGATACAGGCTCCTGTGAAATCTTGCATAAAAGCTGTTGTTAAGACCCTAATAACAGTGGACCTAGCGCTGTTTCTGTGCAGCGGGAATCCATTATTAGAGCCTCCTACAAGAAATGGGAACCCCAGAAACATTCTTGTTTGGATATACGTGCGTGTTCTCTCTGATGTGTGTTTGTTTTTTGCAGTATGATTTTGGCCTTGATAAACAACTGAGAACCCGGATAGCGCCAGGTGGCGGTGTAGGACCTTCCATCCCGATCTGACGTTAAGAGGAGAGCCGTAATGAACAAGAAAGATCAGAGTGTCACACGATGCTTCATGCAGAGTTATTTTTTTTCTTTCCCAATTGAACTCCATATTTTTCGCTGTATTTTTTTAACATATATAAAATATTTAAAAGACTGAAAAGAAAAAAATCCCCTCATTTGTGTTTTGATTTTCTAGAGAAAGAAATATTAGTTTGGCTCTGCATTGAGTTCTGGTTGAGAGCTCCCGTTGGGGGAAGGTGGGGAAATGTCAAAGTAATGACCGTATGATGAGCCGCCACGACGGCCGATAGCACTGATTGGATGCGTATCACAAGCATCCGCCTGACTAAGCGTTGCCGACCGAGGCCCATTTAAATTTGATAATGTTTACACTGAGTAGTAATGATGACGCGTGGAGGCTGTCTAGTCAGGTAAAGCAATATAATGACGCTGCACATAATAAATCCTTATTTCTTTGTGGAGGAGGAACGTTTTTTTTTATTTTTCCGGTGGTAGGGGGCCCTGAGTATTTGTGATATGCAGCGGAATTTATACAACAGTCATTTTGTGTCTTTAAGTTCTTACATGTCTTCATTGTTACCCTCGTCTCTGTCCGTGGGGCAGGTGCTGCCTTTCATACACAAGTCTTGTGATTGCTGTCTGATACCGTTTTTCACCATTAAATCATTCACTTGATGCTGTTTTTAGTTGTGTTTTGTAGCTAAAGAAAAATAAATAAATCTGTGTGTACTGTCTGCGGGAACCATGGTCTCTGCCCACTAGTAGTGTGACATCACTGATCGGTCCATGTGTATGTGGGTACCATGGCTCACTGCTAACATGACATCACTGATGTCTGTGTATGCGGGCACCACGGTCTCTGCCTACTGGTAGCGTGACATCACTGATCTGTCCGTGTGTATGAGGGAACCATCGCCCCTGCCCACTGGTAGCGTGACATCACTGATCTGTCTGTCTGTATGTACTGTCTGCGGGAACCATCACCCCTGCCCGCTGGTAACGTGACATCACTGATCTGTCTGTGTGTACGAGGGAACCATCGCCCCTGCCCACTGGTAACGTGACATCACTGATCTGTCTGTGTGTACGAGGGACCCATCGTCCCTGCCCACTGGTAACATGACATCACTGATCTGTCTGTGTACGAGGGAACCATCGCCCCTGCCCACTGGTAACATGACATCACTGATCTGTCTGTGTGTACGAGGGACCCATCGTCCCTGCACACTAGTAACGTGACATCACTGATCTGTCTGTGTGTACGAGGGAACCATCGCCCCTGCCCACTAGTAACGTGACATCACTGATCTGTCTGTGTGTACGAGGGAACCATCGCTCCTGTCCACTGGTAGCGTGACATCACTGATCTGTCTGTGTGTACGAGGGAACCATCGCCCCTGCCCACTAGTAACATGACATCACTGATCTGTCTGTGTGTACGAGGGAACCATCGCCCCTGCCCACTAGTAACATGACATCACTGATCTGTCTGTGTGTACGAGGGAACCATCGCCCCTGCCCACTAGTAACATGACATCACTGATCTGTCTATGTACGAGGGAACCATCGCCCCTGCCCACTGGTAACATGACATCACTGATCTGTCTGTGTGTACGAGGGAACCATCGCCCCTGCCCACTAGTAACGTGACATCACTGATCTGTCTGTGTGTACGAGGGAACCATCGCCCCTGCCCACTGGTAACGTGACATCACTGATCTGTCTGGGTGTACGAGGGAACCATCGCCCCTGCCCCCTAGTAACGTGACATCACTGATCTGTCTGTGTGTACGAGGGACCCATCGTCCCTGCCCACTAGTAACATGACATCACTGATCTGTCTGTGTGTACGAGGGAACCATCGCCCCTGCCCACTAGTAACATGACATCACTGATCTGTCTGTGTGTACGAGGGAACCATCGTCCCTGCCCACTAGTAACATGACATCACTGATCTGTCTGTGTGTACGAGGGAACCATCGCCCCTGCCCACTAGTAACATGACATCACTGATCTGTCTGTGTGTACGAGGGAACCATCGCCCCTGCCCACTAGTAACATGACATCACTGATCTGTCTGGGTGTACGAGGGAACCATCGCCCCTGCCCACTGGTAACATGACATCACTGATCTGTCTGGGTGTACGAGGGAACCATCGCCCCTGCCCACTGGTAACATGACATCACTGATCTGTCTGTGTGTACGAGGGAACCATCGCCCCTGCCCACTAGTAACATGACATCACTGATCTGTCTGTGTGTACGAGGGAACCATCGCCCCTGCCCACTGGTAGCGTGACATCACTGATCTGTCTGTGTGTACGAGGGAACCATCGCCCCTGCCCACTAGTAACATGACATCACTGATCTGTCTGGGTGTACGAGGGAACCATCGCCCCTGCCCACTGGTAACATGACATCACTGATCTGTCTGTGTGTACGAGGGAACCATCGCCCCTGCCCACTAGTAACATGACATCACTGATCTGTCTGGGTGTACGAGGGAACCATCGCCCCTGCCCACTGGTAACATGACATCACTGATCTGTCTGTGTGTACGAGGGAACCATCGCCCCTGCCCACTAGTAACATGACATCACTGATCTGTCTGTGTGTACGAGGGAACCATCGCCCCTGCCCACTAGTAACATGACATCCCTGATCTGTCTGTATGTATGAGGGAACCATCGCCCCTGCCCACTGGTAGCGTGACATTGCTGTTACAAACTGTTCCCTACCAGAATTAATGTGTACCAGTCACTGCTGTGCATTGAACCTTTATCAGCAAGAATGTGGCCTACTGATACACTAGGAGCTGATGGCAGCGCAGAGACTGCATATGTTTTGGGGGCTGAGTGACCGTCCATGATCTGCGTCTCTCATCCACACGTATTACTTGTTCCCACTCAAAAATTACAGGACTTTATCTGGGCTTCACCCACTCTGTGGAATGCCCTCCCACGCACAATAAGACTTTCCTCTAGTCTCCAAACCTTTAAACATTCCCTGAAAACTCACCTCTTCAGACAAGCCTATGAAATTCCAGACCCACCCATATAACCTTCACAGCTTCCCTATCTAATTACATCCTCTCTGTACAGTCCACATAACATCACATATCTTGTCTTTCTTTACTCTCACACCCTCCTGACCCTTGGACAACATTGCTGGGTGATCATATCATACAACCCATTAAGAACCTAGCAATCTGGTGGACCATTATGCAATAGGTAGCATCTATCCATCCTTGTGTATCAATTCCTATTTCCCTATAGATTGTACGCTTGCGAGCAGGGCCCTCCTACCTCTATGTCTGTCTGTTTCTACCCAGTTTTGTTCTATTACTGTTGTTCCAATTGTAAAGCGCAACAAAATATGCTGCTCTATATAAGAAACTGTTAGACTAATAATTTTTATTTATTATTATCAGATAGTTGGGAATCAGTGAAGAACTGAGGCAGGAGGCACTGGATGGCTGCTGCCAATGTGTGTGGGTGACAGGCTCCACGCACCCGATTTAGTCGAAAAATAAGAATTTACTTACCGATAATTCTATTTCTCGTAGTCCGTAGTGGATGCTGGGGACTCCGTAAGGACCATGGGGAATAGCGGCTCCGCAGGAGACAGGGCACAAAAGTAAAAGCTTTAGGATCAGGTGGTGTGCACTAGCTCCTCCCCCTATGACCCTCCTCCAAGCCTCAGTTAGGATACTGTGCCCGGCCGAGAAGGGTGCAATCTAGGTGACTCTCCTAAAGAGCTGTTTAGAGTAAAAGTTTTGTTAGGTTTTTTATTTTCAGTGAGTCCTGCTGGCAACAGGCTCACTGCATCGAGGGACTTAGGGGAGAAGGAGTGAACTCACCTGCGTGCAGGATGGATTGGCTTCTTAGGCTACTGGACACTAGCTCCAGAGGGACGATCACAGGTACAGCCTGGATGGGTCACCGGAGCCGCGCCGCCGACCCCCTTGCAGATGCTGAAGAGAGATGAGGTCCAGAAATCGGCGGCTGAAGACTTCCCAGTCTTCTTAAGGTAGCGCACAGCACGGCAGCTGTGCGCCATTGCTCTCAGCACACTTCACACCAACGGTCACTGAGGGTGCAGGGCGCTGGGGGGGGGCGCCCTGGGCAGCAATGAAAGTACCTATGCTGGCTAAAAATACATCACATATAGCCCCTGAGGCTATATGGATGTATTTAATCCCTGCCAGGTTGTCAGAAAAACCGGGAGAAGAGCCCGCCGGAAAGTGACAATTCAATTGTTTGTTTATTTCTCTATCGTCCTAGTGGATGCTGGGGTTCCTGAAAGGACCATGGGGATAGCGGCTCCGCAGGAGACAGGGCACAAAAAGTAAAGCTTTCCGATCAGGTGGTGTGCACTGGCTCCTCCCCCTATGACCCTCCTCCAAGCCTCAGTTAGATTTTTGTGCCCGGCCGAGAAGGGTGCAATCTAGGTGGCTCTCCTAAAGAGCTGCTTAGAGAAAGTTTAGCTTAGGTTTTTTATTTTACAGTGAGTCCTGCTGGCAACAGGATCACTGCAACGAGGGACTTAGGGGAGAAGAAGTGAACTCACCTGCGTGCAGGATGGATTGGCTTCTTGGCTACTGGACATCAGCTCCAGAGGGACGATCACAGGTACAGCCTGGATGGTCACCGGAGCCTCGCCGCCGGCCCCCTTGCAGATGCTGAAACATGAAGAGGTCCAGAATCGGCGGCAGAAGACTCCTCAGTCTTCTAAAGGTAGCGCACAGCACTGCAGCTGTGCGCCATTTTCCTCTCAGCACACTTCACACGGCAGTCACTGAGGGTGCAGGGCGCTGGGAGGGGAGCGCCCTGGGAGGCAAATGAAAACCTATTTGGCTAAAAAATACCTCACATATAGCCTCCGGGGGCTATATGGAGATATTTAACCCCTGCCAGAATACACTAAAGAGCGGGAGACGAGCCCGCCGAAAAAGGGGCGGGGCCTATCTCCTCAGCACACAGCGCCATTTTCCTTACACAGCTCCGCTGGTCAGGACGGCTCCCAGGTCTCTCCCCTGCACTGCACTACAGAAACAGGGTAAAACAAGAGAGGGGGGGCAAAATAGTGGCAAAAATTATATTATAAAAGCAGCTATACAGGGAGCACTTATTATAAGGCTATCCCTGTCATATATAGCGCTTTTGGTGTGTGCTGGCAAACTCTCCCTCTGTCTCCCCAAAGGGCTAGTGGGGTCCTGTCTTCGTTAAGAGCATTCCCTGTGTGTCGGTACGTGTGTGTCGACATGTATGAGGACGATATTGGTGTGGAGGGGAGCAATTGCCAAATATGGGGATGTCACCTCCTAGGGGGTCGACACCAGAATGGATGCCTTTATTTATGGAATTACGGGATAGTGTCAACACGCTAAAGCAGTCGTTTGACGACATGAGACGGCCGGACAATCAGTTAGTGCCTGTCCAGGCGCCTCAAACACCGTCAGGGGCTGTAAAACGCCTTTGCCTCAGTCGGTCGACACAGACCCAGACACAGGCACTGATTCCAGTGGCGACGGTGACGAATCAACCGTATTTTCCAGTAGGGCCACACGTTATATGATTTTGGCAATGAAGGAGGCGTTACATTTAGCTGATACTACAGGTACCACTAAACAGGGTATTATGTGGGGTGTGAAAAAACTACCTATAGTTTTTCCTGAATCAGAAGAACTAAATGATGTATGTGATGAAGCGTGGGTTGCCCCCGATAAAAAGATGCTAATTTCAAAGAAGTTATTAGCTTTATACCCTTTCCCGTCAGAGGTTAGGGCGCGCTGGGAAACACCTCCTAGGGTGGACAAGGCGCTCACACGCTTATCTAAACAAGTGGCGTTACCCTCTCATGAGACGGCCGCACTTAAAGATCCAGCAGATAGGAGGATGGAAAATATCCAAAAAAGTATATACACACATACAGGTGTTATACTACGACCAGCTATAGCGACAGCCTGGATGTGCAGTGCTGGAGTAGCTTGGTCAGAGTCCCTGATTGAAAATATTGATACCCTGGATAGGGACAATGTTTTACTGTCTTTAGAGCAAATAAAGGATGCATTTCTTTATATGCGTGATGCACAGAGGGATATCTGCACACTGGCATCACGGGTAAGTGCTATGTCCATTTCGGCCAGAAGAAGTTTATGGACGCGACAGTGGTCAGGCGATGCGGACTCAAAACGGCATATGGAAGTTTTGCCGTATAAAGGGGAGGAGTTATTTGGAGTCGGTCTATCAGATTTGGTGGCCACGGCTACAGCCGGGAAATCCACCTTTTTACCTCAAGCTACTCCCCAACAGAAAAAGACACCGACTTTTCAACCGCAGCCCTTTCGTTCCTTTAAAAACAAGAGAGCAAAGGGATATTCATATCTGCCACGAGGCAGAGGAAGGGGGAAGAGACACCAACAGGCAGCTCCTTCCCAGGAACAGAAGCCCTCCCCCGCTTCTACAAAAGCCTCAGCATGACGCTGGGGCTTCTCAAGCGGACTCGGGGGCGGTGGGCGGTCGTCTCAAGAATTTCAGCGCGCAGTGGGCTCACTCGCAGGTAGATCCCTGGATCCTGCAGATAAGATCTCAGGGGTACAGGTTGGAACTAGAGACAGATCCGCCTCGCCGTTTCCTGAAGTCTGCTTTACCAACGTCCCCCTCCGAAAGGGAGACGGTTTTGGAAGCCATTCACAAGCTGTACTCTCAGCAGGTGATAGTCAAGGTACCTCTTCTACAACAGGGAAAGGGGTATTATTCCACTCTATTTGTGGTACCGAAGCCGGACGGCTCGGTAAGACCTATTCTAAATCTGAAGTCCTTGAACCTGTACATAAAGAAGTTCAAGTTCAAAATGGAGTCACTCAGAGCAGTGATAGCGAACCTGGAAGAAGGGGACTTTATGGTGTCCTTGGACATCAAGGATGCGTACCTCCACGTTCCAATTTACCCCTCACACCAGGGGTACCTCAGGTTCGTTGTACAAAACTGTCACTATCAGTTTCAGACGCTGCCGTTCGGATTGTCCACGGCACCTCGGGTCTTTACAAAGGTAATGGCCGAGATGATGATTCTTCTTCGAAGAAAAGGCGTATTAATTATCCCATACTTGGACGATCTCCTAATAAGGGCAAGGTCCAGAGAACAGCTAGAGAGGGGATTAGCACTGTCTCAAGAAGTGCTAAAACAGCACGGCTGGATTCTGAATATTCCAAAATCCCAGTTAATGCCGACAACTCGTCTGCTGTTCCTAGGGATGATTCTGGACACGGTTCCGAAAAAGGTTTTTCTCCCGGAGGAAAAAGCCAAGGAGTTATCCGAGCTTGTCAGGAACCTCCTAAAACCAGGAAAGGTGTCTGTACATCAATGCACAAGAGTCCTGGGAAAAATGGTGGCTTCTTACGAAGCAATTCCATTCGGCAGATTCCATGCACGAATTTTCCAGAGGGATCTGTTGGACAAATGGTCAGGGTCGCATCTTCAGATGCACCAGCGGATAACCCTGTCTCCAAGGACAAGGGTATCTCTTCTGTGGTGGTTGCAGAGTGCTCATCTATTGGAGGGCCGCAGATTCGGCATACAGGATTGGATCCTGGTGACCACGGACGCCAGCCTGAGAGGCTGGGGAGCAGTCACACAAGGAAGAAACTTCCAGGGAGTGTGGACGAGCCTGGAAACGTCTCTTCACATAAACATTCTGGAACTAAGAGCAATCTACAATGCTCTAAGCCAGGCAGAACCTCTGTTTCAAGGAAAACCGGTGTTGATCCAGTCGGACAACATCACGGCAGTCGCCCATGTAAACAGACAGGGCGGCACAAGAAGCAGGAGTGCAATGGCAGAAGCTGCAAGGATTCTTCGCTGGGCAGAGAATCATGTGATAGCACTGTCAGCAGTGTTCATCCCGGGAGTGGACAACTGGGAAGCAGACTTCCTCAGCAGACACGACCTTCACCCGGGAGAGTGGGGACTTCATCCGGAAGTCTTCCACATGCTGGTAACCCGTTGGGAAAGACCAATGGTGGACATGATGGCGTCTCGCCTCAACAAAAAACTGGACAGGTATTGCGCCAGGTCAAGAGATCCGCAGGCAATAGCTGTGGACGCGCTGGTAACGCCTTGGGTGTACCAGTCGGTGTATGTGTTTCCTCCTCTGCCTCTCATACCAAAAGTATTGAGAATTATACGGCAAAGAGGCGTAAGAACGATACTAGTGGTTCCGGATTGGCCAAGAAGGACTTGGTACCCGGAACTTCAAGAGATGATCACGGAAGATCCGTGGCCTCTACCTCTAAGGAGGGACTTGCTTCAGCAGGGTCCCTGTCTGTTTCAAGACTTACCGCGGCTGCGTTTGACGGCATGGCGGTTGAACGCCGGATCCTAAAGGAAAAAGGCATGCCGGAAGAAGTCATTCCTACTTTGATTAAAGCAAGGAAGGAAGTAACCGTGCAACACTATCACCGCATTTGGCGAAGATATGTTGCGTGGTGCGAGGACCGGAGTGCTCCAACGGAGGAATTTCAACTGGGTCGATTCCTACATTTCCTGCAATCAGGATTGTCTATGGGTCTCAAATTGGGATCTATTAAGGTTCAAATTTCGGCCCTGTCGATTTTCTTTCAAAAAGAATTGGCTTCAGTTCCTGAAGTCCAGACTTTTGTTAAGGGAGTGCTGCATATACAGCCTCCTGTGGTGCCTCCAGTGGCACCGTGGGATCTCAATGTGGTTTTGGAATTTCTAAAATCTCATTGGTTTGAACCACTAAAAAAGGTGGATTTAAAATATCTCACATGGAAAGTGACCATGTTACTAGCCCTGGCTTCGGCCAGGAGAGTGTCAGAACTGGCAGCTTTATCTTACAAAAGCCCATATCTGATTTTCCATTCGGACAGGGCAGAACTGCGGACTCGTCCGCATTTTCTCCCTAAGGTGGTGTCAGCATTTCATCTGAACCAGCCTATTGTAGTGCCTGCGGCTACAAGTGACTTGGAGGACTCCAAGTTACTGGACGTTGTCAGAGCATTAAAAATATATATTGCAAGGACAGCTGGAGTCAGAAAATCTGACTCGTTGTTTATATTGTATGCACCCAACAAGATGGGTGCTCCTGCGTCTAAGCAGACGATTGCTCGTTGGATCTGTAGCACAATCCAACTTGCACATTCTGTGGCAGGCCTGCCACAGCCTAAATCTGTAAAGGCCCACTCCACAAGGAAGGTGGGCTCATCTTGGGCGGCTGCCCGAGGGGTCTCGGCATTACAACTTTGCCGAGCAGCTACGTGGTCAGGGGAGAACACGTTTGTAAAATTTTACAAATTTGATACTCTGGCTAAGGAGGACCTGGAGTTCTCTCATTCGGTGCTGCAGAGTCATCCGCACTCTCCCGCCCGTTTGGGAGCTTTGGTATAATCCCCATGGTCCTTTCAGGAACCCCAGCATCCACTAGGACGATAGAGAAAATAAGAATTTACTTACCGATAATTCTATTTCTCGGAGTCCGTAGTGGATGCTGGGCGCCCATCCCAAGTGCGGATTATCTGCAATAATTGTACATAGTTATTGTTAACTAATTCGGGTTATTGTTTAGGAAGCCATCTTTCAGAGGCTCCTCTGTTATCATACTGTTAACTGGGTTTGATCACAAGTTGTACGGTGTGATTGGTGTGGCTGGTATGAGTCTTACCCGGGATTCAAAATTCCTCCCTTATTGTGTACGCTCGTCCGGGCACAGTACCTAACTGAGGCTTGGAGGAGGGTCATAGGGGGAGGAGCCAGTGCACACCACCTGATCGGAAAGCTTTACTTTTTGTGCCCTGTCTCCTGCGGAGCCGCTATCCCCATGGTCCTTTCAGGAACCCCAGCATCCACTACGGACTCCGAGAAATAGAATTATCGGTAAGTAAATTCTTATTTTTGAGCTGATTGAGCCTAGCCAGACTGGGTTTAGTTGCGTAAAACAGCTGAACCTGACCAAAGTGCTGTTTGTGCACCCAAACTGGTCACTCTTCACTTATTTCAGCTCGCCAGCACAGGGGGGCTGGGAGCCGAAATGCCAGCAGCTGTTTGCGCCCAAATGGAGCATCAATTGTATTGCTCGGGCATGCACCATCGAGAGGATACTAGTGCTTAAAACAACTGAATTCCCCCCCTAAGATTGTCATTTTATAGGTGCTGGCCACTAGATGGCGCCTGACAGCATCAATTTATTTATTAACCGTTTCTGTATATAGCGCAGCAAATTTAGTTGCACTTTACAAATGGAAACACCAGTGATAACACAAAACTGGGTAATAACAGTCATAGAGGTAGGAGGGCCCTGCTCGCAAGCTGAATCACCACCAGATCTGACACTTCTGTGCGCAGCCTCCTGAGGTTGAATTCTGTGTGTAATTGCAGCTCTATCTGCATCCGTAATGCCACGTTACAATGTTTTCCAGGAAAACACCGTAGCATACCATTTTGTATGGAAATACAGTCACACACAGTATATAGGCATGCTGCATATCCTTTTAATCAGCAAAAGCTGCTCGTGTGTAGTATTGCATTATTTTTTTGCGGGGAAAAAAAAGACGCCCGGTGCTACGGAGTCATGTGGCACTCACGCGTTATTTGTAACGCAACTTATAGTGCACAGAGCAAAGATGTAAGGGGCACATCTGTAGTATGAAGCACCAGACGCTCCCTTTGTGATCCTGGCACGCAGCCTGAGAGCTGAACCTATAGAGTCTTTCTAATCTGTCCTGACAAATGGGGTGGTCAGATGTCGGCTTGCAGCAGAATCTGTTAGTGCAGGTTGGAGGAGAAATGCAATTGCTGCGGCATAGCTGCCCTGTTCCAACACTCCTGATCCTGTGGATTTCCGGGCCAGCAGTCTCGAGGACCCCTAACAGTTCATGTTTTCCAGACCACCTAGCTGGTGCACATGTGTAGTCATTTACTGTCACAAGCTGTGCTGCATTCATTCCGGACAGGTGCTACAGATCCACAGGTGGTCTGGAAGACATGAACTCTTAGGTGCTACCCACCCTGTTCTACAGGATCATTAGTGGGCATTGGAATGGATTTGGGACCATGCAAGCTGTGAAAATAACCGAGAATAACTTACTGATGTGTGATGAACTTTTAGAGACCTGTGGCAGCTACCGGTAAGCAACTCCTTTTCAACTCTAGATCTCCATCTCATCCAAAGTAATACATAGTGTGGAGCAAAACCAGTCTCATGTAAAATAAAGACAATCTGATATTGAAATTTGAACTGAAGCAATGAATCAGCTCTGCTGTTCCCCCTGACTTAGATCAGAGACAGCTGTGTGCATGAGTACTGAGCAAAATCCAATGCGTTTCATAATGAAGTATGCCAGGCGTGGGCAGGGAAATGCTTTCCTTGGATGAGATGTTTTGGTTCCGTGCAGACAGAACACGACTGGTTGTTTAAGCCTGTTGTATAGGCAATCCCAGCCAAGGTCCTTAGTGTGCCTCATGGAGCGAGGTTTGGAAGCCGTGGTTTGTTATAGGTGGGCCCACCATACTATCCCTTCAAACTGGGACGCTTATGAATTACACAGGTTCTGTGGCTTATTAAAACCAGGTGAAATGCAGGCTTGAAGCCAGCCAGCCACAGAACCTGTGTAATTCATGGGTGTTCCAGTGTAAAGGGATGTTGGTAAACCTAGCTATAGATCACCTGTCACCTACACACAGTGTATCGGTTATGTAAACCTCTAAATGACCATTTAATGAATCATTACAGTAAAAGCTACAGCAAGCAGTGCAGGCTGAGTATACAGTCACAAGTTGGGTACAGTACTATGGTGTACATGTATAATAACGAGGCATATGGGGGCACGTGGTATGCACCTGTAAGTGGGTGCAGGATACTAGAATGCTGAGAAACCTTGCAGTAGGTAGTTACATAGAGGAATATAATGCAGCCACCTACTTGTCAGTGAAGGGCCATGTGATATATACGTGTGGGCCTCCAACCTTCTAAACCAGGCATTCCCAACCACGGTCCTTAAGGTACACCAACAGTGCAGGTGTTAGTGATATCCAGGCTGCAGCACAGATGGTTAAATCAAAATAACTGAGCTGCTAATTAAGTCACCTGCGCTGAAGCCTGGATATCCCTAACACCTGCACTGTTAGTGTGCCTTGAGGACTGCGGTTGGGAAACACTGCTCTAAACCATGGGTCTTCAACCTGCGGCCCTCCAGCAGCTGTGGAACTACACCTCCCAGCATACCCTGCCACAGTTTTGCTATTAAGGCATGGTAAAACTGAGACAAGGCATGCTGGGATGTGTAGTTCCACAGCAGCTGAAGGGCTGCAGGTTGAAGACTCATGAACGGACACAAAATACCCTTAATGTCAGTGATAAAAATATCTCATCCGACATGCCCTTAATTTGCTCCAAAATACTAATACATACCCCACTCATTGGCTAATATACAACCTAAAAATGTCTCAGCTTCACAGCCATCTGTTCCCATTGACAGCTTCAGCATTGACCTGTGGCCCACTACTGGCATAGATAGATGGATATGTGGGGTGTACAGATGTAATGGGAGGGCAGGTTGCTGGTTATAGTGAGTAGTGTAGGTTGGTGGTTACAGTGAGTTATACAGGGCTAATGCTATCTATGTAAACTGTCAGTGTCTTCACATTGGGCTGGTGATTTAGACAGGCTGTTACGGGGGGGAAGGGGGGACAGAGATGTCGGGGATTCAGGCGGCAGGTTAGAGGTTGGGGGGATGTCAGGGATATAGGCAGCAGGTTAGAGATTGGGGGGAGATGTTGGGGATATATAGGCGGCAGGTTAGAGATTGGGGGGAGATGTTGGGGATATAGGCGGCAGGTTAGAGATTCGGGGGGGGGGGGATGTCGGGTATATAGTCGGCAGGTTAGAGATTCGGGGGGGGATGTCGGGGATATAGGCGGCAGGTTAGAGATTGGGGGGGGGGAAGTCGGGGATATAGGCGGCAGGTTAGAGATTGGGCGGGGGGAAGTCGGGGATATAGGCGGCAGGTTAGAGATTGGGGGGATGTCGGTGATATAGGCAGCAGGTTAGAGATTGGGGGGGGATGTCGGGGATATAGGCGGCAGGTTAGAGATTGGGGGATGTCGGGGATATAGGCAGCAGGTTAGAGATTGGGGGGAGATGTTGGGGATATAGGCGGCAGGTTAGAGATTGGGGGGGATGTCGGCGGCAGGTTAGAGATTGGGGGGGATGTCGGGGATATAGGCGGCAGGTTAGAGATTGGGGGGAGATGTTGGGGATATATAGGCGGCAGGTTAGAGATTGGGGGGAGATGTTGGGGATATATAGGCGGCAGGTTAGAGATTGGGGGGAGATGTTGGGGATATAGGCGGCAGGTTAGAGATTGGGGGGAGATGTTGGGGATATATAGGCGGCAGGTTAGAGATTGGGGGGAGATGTTGGGGATATATAGGCGGCAGGTTAGAGATTGGGGGGAGATGTTGGGGATATATAGGCGGCAGGTTAGAGATTGGGGGGAGATGTTGGGGATATAGGCGGCAGGTTAGAGATTGGGGGGAGATGTTGGGGATATATAGGCGGCAGGTTAGAGATTCGGGGGGGGGATGTCGGGTATATAGGCGGCAGGTTAGAGATTCGGGGGGAGATGTTGGGGATATAGGCGGCAGGTTAGAGATTGGGGGGAGATGTTGGGGATATATAGGCGGCAGGTTAGAGATTGGGGGGAGATGTTGGGGATATATAGGCGGCAGGTTAGAGATTGGGGGGAGATGTTGGGGATATATAGGCGGCAGGTTAGAGATTGGGGGGAGATGTTGGGGATATAGGCGGCAGGTTAGAGATTGGGGGGAGATGTTGGGGATATATAGGCGGCAGGTTAGAGATTCGGGGGGGGGATGTCGGGTATATAGGCGGCAGGTTAGAGATTCGGGGGGGGGATGTCGGGGATATAGGCGGCAGGTTAGAGATTGGGGGGGATGTCGGGGATATAGGCGGCAGGTTAGATTGGGGGGATGTCGGTGATATAGGCGGCAGGTTAGAGATTGGGGGGGATGTCGGGGATATAGGCGGCAGGTTAGAGATTGGGGGGAGATGTTGGGGATATATAGGCGGCAGGTTAGAGATTGGGGGGAGATGTTGGGGATATATAGGCGGCAGGTTAGAGATTGGGGGGAGATGTTGGGGATATAGGCGGCAGGTTAGAGATTGGGGGGAGATGTTGGGGATATATAGGCGGCAGGTTAGAGATTCGGGGGGGGGATGTCGGGTATATAGGTGGCAGGTTAGAGATTCGGGGGGGGGATGTCGGGGATATAGGCGGCAGGTTAGAGATTGGGGGGGATGTCGGGGATATAGGCGGCAGGTTAGATTGGGGGGATGTCGGTGATATAGGCGGCAGGTTAGAGATTGGGGGGGATGTCGGGGATATAGGCAGCAGGTTAGAGATTGGGGGGAGATGTTGGGGATATAGGCGGCAGGTTAGAGATTGGGGGGGATGTCGGCGGCAGGTTAGAGATTGGGGGGGAAGTCGGGGATATAGGCGGCAGGTTAGAGATTGGGGGGATGTCGGGGATATAGGCGGCAGGTTAGAGATTGGGGGGAGATGTTGGGGATATAGGCGGCAGGTTAGAGATTGGGGGGGGATGTCGGGGATATAGGCGTCAGGTTAGAGATTGGGGGGATGTTGGCGTCAGGTTAGAGATTGGGGGGAGATGTTGGGGATATAGGCGGCAGGTTAGAGATTGGGGGGGATGTCGGGGATATAGGCGGCAGGTTAGAGATTGGGGGGAGATGTTGGGGATATAGGCGGCAGGTTAGAGATTGGGGGGGATGTCGGGGATATAGGCGGCAGGTTAGAGATTGGGGGGAGATGTTGGGGATATAGGCGGCAGGTTAGAGATTGGGGGGGATGTCGGGGATATAGGCGGCAGGTTAGAGATTGGGGGGATGTTGGCGTCAGGTTAGAGATTGGGGGGAGATGTTGGGGATATAGGCGGCAGGTTAGAGATTGGGGGATGTCGGCGGCAGGTTAGAGATTGGGGGGATGTCGGGGATATAGACAGCAGGTTAGAGATTGGGGGGATGTCGGCGGCAGGTTAGAGATTGGGGGGGATGTCGGATATGGGCAGCAGGTTAGAGATTGGGGGGGATGTTGGGGATATAGGCAGCAGGTTAGAGATTGGGGGGGGATGTTGGGGATATAGGCGGCAGGTTAGAGATTGGGGGGATGTCGGGGATATAGGCGGCAGGTTAGAGATTGGGGGGATGTTGGCGGCAGGTTAGAGATTGGGGGGGGGGATGTTGGGGATATAGGCGGCAGGTTAGAGATTGGGGGGGATGTCAGGGATATAGGCGCCAGGTTAGAGATTGGGGGGATGTCGGCGGCAGGTTAGAGATTAGGGGGAGATGTTGGGGATATAGGCAGCAGGTTAGAGATTCGGGGGGGGGGGGATTTCGGGGATATAGACAGCAGGTTATAGATTGGGGGTATGTCGGGGATATAAGCAGCAGGTTAGAGATTCGGGGGAGATGTTGGGGATATAGGCAGCAGGTTAGAGATTGGGGGGATGTCGGGGATATAGGCGGCAGGTTAGAGATTGGGGGGATGTTGGCGGCAGGTTAGATACTGGGAGGATGTTGGGTATATAGGCAGCAGGTTAGAGATTGGGGGGGGATGTTGGGGATATAGGCAGCAGGTTAGAGATTGGGGGGGATGTCGGGGATATAGGCGGCAGGTTAGAGATTGGGGGGATGTCGGCGGCAGGTTAGAGACTGGGGGGATGTCGGGAATATAGGCAGCAGGTTAGAGATTGGGGGGATGTCGGCGGCAGGTTAGAGATTAGGGGGAGATGTTGGGGATATAGGCGGCAGGTTAGAGATTCGGGGGGGATGTCGGGGATATAGACGGCAGGTTAGAGATTGGGGGGATGTCGGCGGCAGGTTAGAGATTAGGGGGAGATGTTGGGGATATAGGCAGCAGGTTAGAGATTGGGGCGAGGTCGGGGATATAGGCAGCAGGTTAGAGATTGGGGGGGGATGTCGGGGATATAGGCGGCAGGTTAGAGATTGGGGGGGATGTCGGGGATATAGGCGGCAGGTTAGAGATTGGGGGGAGATGTTGGGGATATAGGCGGCAGGTTAGAGATTGGGGGGGATGTCAGGGATATAGGCAGCAGGTTAGAGATTGGGGGGGATGTCGGGGATATAGGCGGCAGGTTAGAGATTGGGGGGATGTTGGCGGCAGGTTAGAGATTGGGGGGAGATGTTGGGGATATAGGCGGCAGGTTAGAGATTGGGGGATGTCGGCGGCAGGTTAGAGATTGGGGGGATGTCGGGGATATAGGCAGCAGGTTAGAGATTGGGGGGATGTCGGCGGCAGGTTAGAGATTGGGGGGAGATGTTGGGGATATAGGCAGCAGGTTAGAGATTGGGGGGGGATGTCAGGGATATAGGCGGCAGGTTAGAGATTGGGGGGATGTCGGCGGCAGGTTAGAGATTGGGGGGAGATGTTGGGGATATAGGCAGCAGGTTAGAGATTGGGGGGGGGATGTTGGGGATATAGGCGGCAGGTTAGAGATTGGGGGGATGTCGGGGATATAGGCGGCAGGTTAGAGATTGGGGGGATGTTGGCGGCAGGTTAGAGATTGGAGGGGGGATGTTGGGGATATAGGCGGCAGGTTAGAGATTGGGGGGGATGTCGGGGATATAGGCGCCAGGTTAGAGATTGGGGGGATGTCGGCGGCAGGTTAGAGATTAGGGGGAGATATTGGGGATATAGGCAGCAGGTTAGAGATTCGGGGGGGGGGGGGGGATGTTGGGGATATAGGCGGCAGGTTAGAGATTGGGGGGGATGTCGGGGATATAGGCGCCAGGTTAGAGATTGGGGGGATGTCGGCGGCAGGTTAGAGATTAGGGGGAGATGTTGGGGATATAGGCAGCAGGTTAGAGATTCGGGGGGGGGGATTTCGGGGATATAGACAGCAGGTTATAGATTGGGGGTATGTCGGGGATATAAGCAGCAGGTTAGAGATTCGGGGGAGATGTTGGGGATATAGGCAGCAGGTAAGAGATTGGGGGGATGTCGGGGATATAGGCGGCAGGTTAGAGATTGGGGGGATGTTGGCGGCAGGTTAGATACTGGGGGGATGTTGGGTATATAGGCAGCAGGTTAGAGATTGGGGAGGGGATGTTGGGGATATAGGCAGCAGGTTAGAGATTGGGGGGGATGTCGGGGATATAGGCGGCAGGTTAGAGATTGGGGGGATGTCGGCGGCAGGTTAGAGACTGGGGGGATGTCGGGAATATAGGCAGCAGGTTAGAGATTGGGGGGATGTCGGTGGCAGGTTAGATACTGGGGGGATGTTGGGTATATAGGCAGCAGGTTAGAGATTGGGGAGGGGATGTTGGGGATATAGGCAGCAGGTTAGAGATTGGGGGGGATGTCGGGGATATAGGCGGCAGGTTAGAGATTGGGGGGATGTCGGCGGCAGGTTAGAGACTGGGGGGATGTCGGGAATATAGGCAGCAGGTTAGAGATTGGGGGGATGTCGGTGGCAGGTTAGAGATTAGGGGGAGATGTTGGGGATATAGGCGGCAGGTTAGAGATTCGGGGGGGATGTCGGGGATATAGACGGCAGGTTAGAGATTGGGGGGATGTCGGCGGCAGGTTAGAGATTAGGGGGAGATGTTGGGGATATAGGCAGCAGGTTAGAGATTCTGGGGGATGTCGGGGATATAGGCGGCAGATTAGAGATTCGGGGGGGGGGGGAGTTGTCGGGGATATAGGCAGCAGGTTAGAGATTGGGGGGATGTCGGCGGCAGGTTAGAGATTGGGGGGGATGTCTGGGATATAGGCAGCAGGTTAGAGATTAGGGGGAGATGTTGGGGATATAGGCGGCAGGTTAGAGATTCGGGGGGGATGTCGGGGATATAGACGGCAGGTTAGAGATTGGGGGGATGTCGGCGGCAGGTTAGAGATTAGGGGGAGATGTTGGGGATATAGGCAGCAGGTTAGAGATTGGGGGCGAGGTCGGGGATATAGGCAGCAGGTTAGAGATTGGGGGGGGATGTCGGGGATATAGGCGGCAGGTTAGAGATTGGGGGGGATGTCGGGGATATAGGCGGCAGGTTAGAGATTGGGGAGGATGTCGGGGATATAGGTGGCAGGTTAGAGATGGGGGAGGATGTCGGGGATATAGGTGGCAGGTTAGAGATGGGGGAGGATGTCGGGGATATAGGTGGCAGGTTAGAGATTGGGGGGATGTCGGGGACATAGGCAGCAGGTTAGATATTGGGGGGAGATGTTGGGGATATAGGCAGCAGGTTAGAGATTCGGGGGGAGGATGTCGGGGATATAGGCAGCAGGTTAGAGATTGGGGGGATGTCGGGGATATAGGCGGCAGGTTAGATTCGGGGGAGATGTTGGGGATATAGGCAGCAGGTTAGAGATTCGGGGGGATGTCAGGGATATAGGCGGCAGATTAGAGATTCGGGGGGGGAGTTGTCGGGGATATAGGCGGCAGGTTAGAGATTGGGGGATGTCGGCGGCAGGTTAGAGATTGGGGGGATATAGGCAGCAGGTTAGAGATTGGGGGGAGATGTTGGGGATATAGGCGGCAGGTTAGAGATTGGGGGATGTCGGCGGCAGGTTAGAGATTGGGGGGATGTCGGGGATATAGGCAGCAGGTTAGAGATTGGGGGGATGTCGGCGGCAGGTTAGAGATTGGGGGGGATGTCGGGGATATAAGCAGCAGGTTAGAGATTGGGGGGGATGTCGGGGATATAGGCGGCAGGTTAGAGATTGGGGGGGATGTCGGGGATATAGGCGGCAGGTTTGAGATTGGGGGGATGTCGGCGGCAGGTTAGAGATTGGGGGAAGATGTTGGGGATATAGGCGGCAGGTTAGAGATTGGGGGGATGTCGGCGGCAGGTTAGAGATTGGGGGGGATGTCGGGGATATAGGCGGCAGGTTAGAGATTGGGGGGATGTCGGCGGCAGGTTAGAGACTGGGGGGATGTCGGGAATATAGGCAGCAGGTTAGAGATTGGGGGGATGTCGGGGATATAGGCGGCAGGTTAGAGGCAGGATATAGGCAGCAGGTTAGAGATTCGGGGGGGGGATGTCGGGGATATAGGCAACAGGTTAGAGATTGGGGGGATGTCGGGGATATAGGCAGCAGGTTAGAGATTCGGGGGAGATGTTGGGGATATAGGCAGCAGGTTAGATTCGGGGGGATGGCGGGGATATAGGCGGCAGATTAGAGATTTGGGGGGGGGATGTCGGGGATATAGGCGGCAGGTTAGAGATTGGGGGGGATGTTGGGTATATAAGCGGCAGGTTAGAGATTCGGGGGGGATGTCGGGGATATAGGCGGCAGGTTAGAGATTGGGGGGATGTTGGCGGCAGGTTAGAGATTGGGGGGAGATGTTGGGGATATAGGCAGCAGGTTAGAGACTGGTGGGGAGGGAGGGAGGGGGAGGAGATGTTGGTGACGTAGGCAGCCAGTTACAGATTGGGGGTATGGAGATGTCAGTGAAGTAGGCAGCTGGTTACAGGGCTGACGGCCGTAGATACAGATGCTCGTAGAGAGAGATGTTTCCGTTGACATCCTTTATATAGAGAGCTATAAATAACCCGGTCTCTCTGGTTTGTCTGGCTGAGAGAGAGCACGGGATGTGTGACTGCACAGCACAGTAACACAGACATAATCCTGCTCCGGCCCGCCACACCAGTCAGCGGCACAGTGCACACAGCACTTGTACGGTTACACAATATGGGTCATCACCAGCGTTTACAACATGTCTCTCAAGCACACGCCACATGTTGTAGTCTATCCCTGTGTGAGACTATAATTACAATCAATTACATTAATGGTTTGTATAATTAAAAGGGTGATCCATATAAAAAAAAAATCTGACTACAGTGTCAGTCTGACCTGGGTGAAGCCCAGATTGTGCTCAACCAGTAAATGTCATTTCAATAGCCTCCACGTACAGCCTTCCCAGGGAACAGAGAGGGAATAATCCTGACCTCTGACCCTACACCTACACTACTCGGGGCTTTTGTCCTACTCTGTGATGTAGAGAGCCAACCAGGAAAAAATAGGATTTTAATACCTACCGGTAAATCCTTTTCTCTTAGTTCGTAGAGGATGCTGGGGATGCTTCAAGAACCATGGGGTATAGACGGGATCCGCATGAGACATGGGCACACTATAAGACTTTGAATGGGTGTGAACTGGCTCCTCCCTCTAGGCCCCTCCTCCAGACTCCAGTTATAGGAACTGTGCCCAGGGAGACGGACATTTCGAGGAAAAGGATTTATTTAATTTTCAAACTAAGGTGAGATACATACCAGCTCACACCACAAACACGCCGTACAACATGGCATTCAACAACAACGCATGCAACGCATGACCAACATCAGCCACAGACTGACTGTACTAAACTCAACATGAGTGTAACCAAAACCAGAACTGCAGATACAGCCCGCACTGGGACGGGCTCCCAGCATCCTCTACGGACTAAGAGAAAAGGATTTACCGGTAGGTATTAAAATCCTATTTTCTCATACGTCCTAGAGGATGCTGGGGATGCTTCAAGAACCATGGGGTTTATACAAAAGCTCTAGAACGGGCGGGAGAGTGCGGATGACTCTGCAGCACCGATTGACCAAACAATAGGTCGTCCTCAGCCAGGGCATCAAACTTGTACGCAAAGGTGTTTGAACTCGACCAAGTAGCAGCTCGACAAAGCTGTAATGCCGAAACCCCTCGGGCAGCCGCCCAGGATGAGCCCACCTTTCTGGTAGAATGGGCTTTCACCGATTTCGGTAACGGCAACCCTGCCGTAGAATGAGCCTGTTGAATCGTATTACAAATCCAGCCTGCAATAGTCTGCTTGGAAGCAGGAGCCCCAATCTTGTTGGGAGCCCACAGGACAAACAGAGCCTCTGTTTTCCTAATCTGCGCCGTTCTGGCGACATAGATTTTCAAAGATCTGACCACATCGAGAGACTTCGATTCCGCCAAGGCATCAGTAGCCACTGGCACGACAATAGGTTGGTTTACGTGAAATGAGGAAACCACTTTTGGTAGAAATTGCTGACGAGTTCTCAACTCCGCTCTATCAGCATGGAATATTAAATAGGGGCTTTTGTGAGACAAAGCCGCCAATTCAGAAACTCGCCTTGCGGAAGCCAAGGCCAAGAACATGACTACTTTCCAAGTTAGAAATTTTAACTCAACCTTACGTAAAGGTTCAAACCAAGGAGATTGCAGGAACTGCAACACCACATTAAGATCCCACGGTGCCACTGGGGGCACAAATGGAGGTTGGATGTGCAGCACACCTTTCACGAAGGTCTGAACTTCTGGAAGGAAGGGAGGCCAATTCTTTCTGAAAGAAAATTGATAAGGCCGTAATTTGCACTTTAATAGAGCCTAACTTCAGGCCTGCATCCACACCACATTCCGTAGGAGCCTTCTTGGATTCACACCAAGACACATATTTTCTAACCTGAAGAAGAGTGGGAATGACTTCACACGGAATACCCTTTCTGGCTAGGATTTGGCGTTCAACCGCCATGCCGTCAAACGCAGCAGCGTTAAGTCCTGATACACGCATGGACCTTGTTGTAACAGGTCCTCCCAAAGAGGAAGCGGCCAGGGATCTTCTATGAGCAACTCCTGAAGATCTGGATACCAGGCCCTCCTTGGCCAGTCTGGAACAATGAGTATCGCCTGAACCCTTGTTCTTCTTATAATCTTTATCACCTTTGCAATGAGTGGAAGTGGAGGGAACACATAGACCGATGGAAACACCCACGGTGTCACTAGGGCTTCCACCGCTATTGCTTGAGGGTCCCTCGACCTGGAACAATATCTCTGAAGTTTCTTGTTGAGGCGGGACGCCATCATGTCTATTTGAGGAATTCCGCAACGACTTGTCACTTCTGCAAAGACCTCTTGATGAAGACCCCACTCTCCAGGATGGGGATCGTGTATGCTGAGGAAGTCTGCTTCCCAGTTTTCCACTCCTGGAATGAAGACTGCCGAGAGAGCGCTTGCATGTCTTTCCACCCAGCAAAGAACTTTCGTGGCCTCGACCATCGCCGTTCTGCTCTTTGTTCCGTTCTGGCGGTTTATGTACACCACTGCTTTTATGTTGTCTGATTGAATCAAGACGGGCAGACCACGAAGAAGATGCTCCGCTTGCAGAATGCCATTGTAAATGGCCCTTAATTCCAGAATGTTTATGTGCAGACAAGCTTCCTGGCTCAACCATTTTCCCTGAAAGCTTCTCCCCTGTGTGACTGCTCCCCTGCCTCGGAGACTTGCATCTGTGGTCACCAGGATTCAATCCTGAATCCCGAACCTGCGTCCCTCTAGAAGGTGAGACCTGTGCAGCCACCACAGAAGGTAGATCCTGGTTCTGGAAGATAGGATTATTTTCCGGTGCATTTCCAGGTGAGACCCGGACCACTTGTCCAACAGGTCCCACTGAAACACCCTGGCATGGAACCTGCCATACGGAATGGCCTCGTAGGCCGCCACCATCTTCCCCAGCAACCGAGTGCATTGAAGAATTGACACCTTTGCCGGTTTCAGAATCTGTTTTACCATGTTCTGTATTTCCAGAGCCTTTTCCACTGGAAGAAAAACTCTCTGTAATTGTGTATCCAGAATCATACCCAGGAACGACAGCTGTGTCGTCAGAACCAGCTGTGATTTTGGCAAGTTTAGGAGCCAACCATGTTGTTGCAGAATAGACAGTGAGAGCGCAACATTCTTCAACAATTGCTCCTTGGACCTCGCCTTTATGAGGAGATCGTCCAAGTACGGGATAATTGTAATTCCCTGCTTGCGCAGGAGAACCATCATTTCCGCCATAACCTTGGTGAAAATCCTTGGTGCCGTGGACAGACCAAACGGCGTCTTAAATTGGTAATGACAATCCTGAAGCGCAAACCTCAGGTATGCCTGATGTGGAGGATATATGGGAATGTGTAAGTAAGCATCCTTTAGGTCGACTGACACCATAAAATCCCCCTCCTCCAGACTGGAGATCACTGCTCGGAGAGATTCCATTTTGAATTTGAACTTTTTCAGAAAGAAATTTACGGATTTTAGGTTCAGAATCGGTCTGACTGAGCCATATGGCACTGTCACCCGTGGTTTAAACTTTCATTTCATGTCAGCTACAGGGGGCGATGGGTCTGGGTCTATTCACGAACAGACTTGAATAAAAGCCCTCCCCCTGTTGTGACGTGGGTACCGTGACAATGACTTGATTTTGACACCGCTTTAGTATCGCTGCGCATACTACTTCCCTTTCTAGATGAGAAGCTGGCAAGGCCGATTTGAAAAATCAATGAGGGGGCACGTCTTGAAACTCTAATTTGTACCCTTGGGCTACTATTGCTAATATCCAAGGATCCAGGTCCGAGTGCACCCAGACCTGACTGAAGAGCTCGAGATGTGCCCCCACCGGTGCGGACTCCCGCAGAGGAGCCCCAGCGTCATCCGGTGGATTTGGTAGAAGCCGGAGAGGGCTTCTGCTCTTGGGAACTTGCCACCGCCTGTGACCTCTTTCCTCATCCTCTTCCTCTCGCAGCAAGGAAGGAGGACCCTTGTCCTTTTTTTAATTTATTGGGCCGAAAGGACTGCATCTGATAGTGGGGCGTTTTCTTCTGTTGTGCAGGAACATAAGGTAAAAATGACGACTTACCCGCGGTCGCCGTAGATACCAGGTCAGTGATACCGTCGCCAAACAAGACACTACCATTAAACGGTAAAGACTCCATCGCCTTCTTAGAATCGGCGTCAGCATTCCATTGATGAATCCACAATGCTCTCCTAGCTGAGACTGCCATGATCTCAAAAGGCCAATATTCCTTTTACAGCTTCTTTTAAATATGCTGCAGCATCCCTGATATGACCCAGAGTCAAAAGCACGCTATCCCTGTCTAGGGTATCTATCTCAGATGACAAGTTTTCAATAGTGCTACTCACCCATGCCGAAGCAACGGCAGGCCTGAGCAGCGAACCCGTAGTGACATAAATGAATTTTAGTGTATTTTCCCGCTTACGATCCGCAGGATCCTTTAGGGCTGCCGTGTCAGGAGACGGAAGCGCCACCTTCTTGAATAGACGCGATAGAGCTTTATCCACCGTGGGGGTTGACTCCCACTTTTCCCTGTCCCCGAAAAGGAAAGGGATATGCCACTGGAATTCTTTTGGGAACCTGTGCCTTCTTTTCAGGATTTTCCCAAGCCTTTTCAAAGAGAGCATTCAGTACATGAGAGGGAGGAAAAGTTACCGCAGGTTTCTTTCCTTTATACATGCAGACCCTTGTATCAGGAACAGCAGGGTCCTCTGTTATATGCAACACTTCTTTTATCGCCACAATCATATACTGAATGCTCTTAGCCAGTTTAGGATTTAATCTTGCATCACTATAGTCGACACTGGAATCAGAGTCCATGTCGGTATCTGTATCTGTTAATTGGGCAAATGCACGTTTCTGTGACCCCGAGGGGGTCTGAGCTTGTGACAATGCATCTTCCATGGATTTCCTCCACGTCTGGCTTTTAGACTCAGATTTATCTAATCTTTTCGTCAACCGAGCCACATTAGCATTCAAAACACTCAACATATTCACCCAATCAGCCGTCGGCGGTGCCGACACGGTCACTCTCCCAGTCTTTTCTGTTCCCACTCCAGCCTCCTCCTGAGAAGAGCACTCAGCCTCAGACATGTCGACACACACGTACAGACACCCTCAAGCACATTGGGGCTATGGGAGACAGACCCACAACAAAGCCTGTTAGAGAAACACAGAGGGAGTTCTGCCAGCTCACAACCCAGCGCCTGTCCCGGTTCTGAAGCGAGTAAAATACTGTCCAGACCTGCTAGCGCTTTCACATTACAATAATTAGCACCAATCTCTTGTGATCCCCCTCCCCCCGCCGCCGTTTTGCACCGTTACTTGCACAGTAATGTGGGAGGCCAGTCTCAGCGCCTCTGCAGCTTCTGTGAAGAGAAAATGGCGCTAATCAGAGCTGTGAGGGCTAAGCCACGCCCCGTTAATGGCGCGCTTCAGTCCCGCTTTTTTTCATATTTTTTATACTGGCGGGGGTCTGTAATCAGTAGTGATGAGCGAGTTCGGTTTCCGAGACACCGAACTGTACCCTTTTTACACGGGTCCGAGCCATACTCGGATTCTCCCGTATGGCTCGGCTAACCCGAGCGCGCCCGAACGTCATCATCCCGCTGTCGGATTCTCGCAACATTTTCACACGTGCATTGAGATTGATAGGGAGAGGACGTGGCTGGCGTCCTCTCCGTTTATATAGTTATAGTTAGTTGATCTGATTGCTACTGCTTAGCTTATTGTGGGGAGGATTGGGGAGCAGCTGTTAGGAGGAGTACAGTGCAGAGTTTTGCTAGTTTTTTTTTATCCGTTCTCTGCCTGAAAAAAAACGCTCCATACCATATCTGTGCTCAGCCTCTTTGTGCTGCATGATATATCTGACTGTGCTGAGTGCTCACACTGCTTAATTGTGGGGGAGACTGGGGAGCAGCTATAGTAGGAGTACAGTGCACAGTTTTGCTGACAGTGACCACCAGTATACGTTTGTCTGCCTGAAAAACACTCCTGTGGTGTCTTTTTTTCTTTATACTATAAGTATAAACGCAGTCTGCTGACAGTGTCCACCAGGTCCATTATACTGTATATAGCAGTACGGTAGGCCACTGCTGTACCTACCTCTGTGTCTTCAGTCACTCGTTGTCATACATAAAGTATACTATCCATCCATCTACATTGTATACCTGTGGTGTCTTTTTTTCTTTATACTATAAACGCAGTCTGCTGACAGTGTCCACCAGGTCCATTATACTGTATATAGCAGTACGGTAGGCCACTGCTGTACCTACCTCTGTGTCTTCAGTCACTCGTTGTCATACATAAAGTATACTATCCATCCATCTACATTGTATACCTGTGGTGTCTTTTTTTTCTTTATACTATAAACGCAGTCTGCTGACAGTGTCCACCAGGTCCATTATACTGTATATAGCAGTACGGTAGGCCACTGCTGTACCTACCTCTGTGTCTTCAGTCACTCGTCGTCATACATAAAGTATACTATCCATCCATCTACATTGTATACCTGTGGTGTCTTTTTTTCTTTATACTATAAACGCAGTCTGCTGACAGTGTCCACCAGGTCCATTATACTGTATATAGCCGTACGGTAGGCCACTGCTGTACCTACCTCTGTCTTCAGTCACTCGTCGTCATACATAAAGTATACTATCCATCCATCTACATTGTATACCTGTGGTGTCTTTTTTTCTTTCTACTATAAACGCAGTCTGCTGACAATGTCCACCAGGTCCATTATACTGTATATAGCAGTACGGTAGGCCACTGCTGTACCTACCTCTGTGTCTTCAGTCACTCGTCGTCATACATAAAGTATACTATCCATCCATCTACATTGTATACCTGTGGTGCCTTTTAGTTGTGCGCATTAAAATATGGAGAACAAAAATGTGGAGGTTAAAAAAAATAGGGAAAGATCAAGATCCACTTCCACCTCGTGCTGAAGCTGCTGCCACTAGTCATGGCCGAAACGATGAAATGCCATCAACGTCGTCTGCCAAGGCCGATGCCCAATGTCATAGTACAGAGCATGTAAAATCCAAAAAACAAAAGATCAGTAAAAAAAATTACCCAAAAATCAAAATTAAAAGCGTCTGAGGAGAAGCGTAAACTTGCCAATATGCCATTTACGACACGGAGTGGCAAGGAACGGCTGAGGCCCTGGCCTATGTTCATGGCTAGTGGTTCAGCTTCACATGAGGATGGAAGCACTCATCCTCTCGCTAGAAAAAAGAAAAGACTTAAGCTGGCAAAAGCACAGCAAAGAACTGTGCGTTCTTCGAAATCACAAATCCCCAAGGAGAGTCCAATTGTGTCGGTTGCGATGCCAGACCTTCCCAACACTGGACGGGAAGAGCTTGCACCTTCCACCATTTGCACGCCCCCTGCAAGTGCTGGAAGGAGCACCCGCAGTCCAGTTCCTGATAGTCAAATTGAAGATGTCACTGTTGAAGTACACCAGGATGAGGATATGGGTGTTGCTGGCGCTGGGGAGGAAATTGACAAGGAGGATTCTGATGGTGAGGTGGTTTGTTGAAGTCAGGCACCCGGGGAGACACCTGTTGTCCGTGGGACGAATATGGCCATTGACATGCCTGGTCAAAATACAAAAAAAATCAGCTCTTCGGTGTGGAATTATTTCAACAGAAATGCGGACAACAGGTGTCAAGCCGTGTGTTGCCTTTGTCAAGCTGTAATAAGTAGGGGTAAGGACGTTAACCACCTCGGAACATCCTCCCTTATACGTCACCTGCAGCGCATTCATCATAAGTCAGTGACAAGTTCAAAAACTTTGGGTGACAGCGGAAGCAGTCCACTGACCACTAAATCCCTTCCTCTTGTAACCAAGCTCCTGCAAACCACACCACCAACTCCCTCAGTGTCAATTTCCTCCTTACCCAGGAAAGCCAATAGTCCTGCAGGCCATGTCACTGGCAAGTCTGACGAGTCCTCTCCTGCCTGGGATTCCTTCGATGCATCCTTGAGTGTAACGCCTACTGCTGCTGGCGCTGCTGTTGTTGCTGCTGGGAGTCGATCGTCATCCCAGAGGGGAAGTCGGAAGACCACTTGTACTACTTCCAGTAAGCAATTGACTGTCCAACAGTCCTTTGCGAGGAAGATGAAATATCACAGCAGTCATCCTGCTGCAAAGCGGATAACTGAGGCCTTGGCAGCCTGGGCGGTGAGAAACGTGGTTCCGGTATCCATCGTTAATTCAGAGCCAACTAGAGACTTGATTGAGGTACTGTGTCCCCGGTACCAAATACCATCTAGGTTTCATTTCTCTAGGCAGGCGATACCGAAAATGTACACAGACCTCAGAAAAAGAGTCACCAGTGTCCTAAAAAAATGCAGTTGTACCCAATGTCCACTTAACCACGGACATGTGGACAAGTGGAGCAGGGCAGACTCAGGACTACATGACTGTGACAGCCCACTGGGTAGATGTATTGCCTCCCGCTGCAAGAACAGCAGCGGCGGCACCAGTAGCAGCATCTCGCAAACGCCAACTCGTTCCTAGGCAGGCTACGCTTTGTATCACCGCTTTCCAGAATACGCACACAGCTGAAAACCTCTTACGGCAACTGAGGAAGATCATCGCAGAATGGCTTACCCCAATTGGACTCTCCTGGGGATTTGTGGCATCGGACAACGCCAGCAATATTGTGCGTGCATTACATCTGGGCAAATTCCAGCACGTCCCATGTTTTGCACATACCTTGAATTTGGTGGTGCAGAATTATTTAAAAAACGACAGGGGCGTGCAAGAGATGCTGTCGGTGGCCAGAAGAATTGCGGGCCACTTTCGGCGTACAGGCACCGCGTACAGAAGACTGGAGCACCACCAAAAACACCTGAACCTGCCCTGCCATCATCTGAAGCAAGAGGTGGTAACGAGGTGGAATTCAACCCTCTATATGCTTCAGAGGATGGAGGAGCAGCAAAAGGCCATTCAAGCCTATACATCTGGCCACGATATAGGCAAAGGAGGTGGAATGCACCTGACTCAAGCGCAGTGGAGAATGATTTCAACGTTGTGCAAGGTTCTGCAACCTTTTGAACTTGCCACACGTGAAGTCAGTTCAGACACTGCCAGCCTGAGGCAGGTCATTCCCCTCATCAGGCTTTTGCAGAAGAAGCTGGAGACATTGAAGGAGGAGCTAAAACAGAGCGATTCCGCTAGGCATGTGGGACTTGTGGATGGAGCCCTTCATTCGCTTAACCAGGATTCACGGGTGGTCAATCTGTTGAAATCAGAGCACTACATTTTGGCCACCGTGCTCGATCCTAGATTTAAAACCTACGTTGTATCTCTCTTTCCGGCAGACACAAGTCTGCAGAGGTTCAAAGACCTGCTGGTGAGAAAATTGTGAAGTCAAGCGGAACGTGACCCGTCAACATCTCCTCCTTCACATTCTCCCGCAACTGGGGGTGCGAGGAAAAGGCTACGAATTCCGAGCCCACCCGCTGGCGGTGATGCAGGGCAGTCTGGAGCGAGTGCTGACATCTGGTCCGGACTGAAGGACCTGCCAACGATTACTGACATGTCGTCTACTGTCACTGCATATTATGATTCTCTCACCATTGAAAGAATGGTGGAGGATTATATGAGTGACCGCATCCAAGTAGGCACGTCAGACAGTCCGTACGTATACTGGCAGGAAAAAGAGACAATTTGGAGGCCCTTGCACAAACTGGCTTTATTCTACCTAAGTTGCCCTCCCTCCAGTGTGTACTCCGAAAGAGTGTTTAGTGCCGCCGCTCACCTTGTCAGCAATCGGCGTACGAGGTTACTTCCAGAAAATGTGGAGAAAATGATGTTCATTAAAATGAATTATAATCAATTCCTCCGTGGAGACATTCACCAGCAGCAATTGCCTCCAGAAAGTACACGGGGACCTGAGATGGTGGATTCCAGTGGGGACGAATTAATAATCTGTGAGGAGGGGGATGTACACAGTGAAAGGGGTGATGAATCGGACGATGATGATGAGGTGGACATCTTGCCTCTGTAGAGCCAGTTTGTGCAAGGAGAGATTGATTGCTTCTTTTTTGGTGGGGGCCCAAACCAACCAGTCACAGTCGTGTGGCAGACCCTGTCGCTGAAATGATGGGTTCGTTAAAGTGTGCATGTCCTGTTTATACAACATAAGGGTGGGTGGGAGGGCCCAAGGACAATTCCATCTTGCACCTCTTTTTTCTTTCATTTTTCTTTGCGTCATGTGCTGTTTGGGGAGTATTTTTTTGAAGGGCCATCCTGCGTGATACTGCAGAGCCACTCCTAGATGGGCCAGGTGTTTGTGTCGGCCACTTGGGTCGCTTAGCTTAGTCACACAGCTACCTCGGTGCAAATTTTATAACTAAAAATAATATTGTGAGGTGTTCAGAATAGACTGAAAATGAGTGAAAATTATGGTTATTGAGGTTAATAATACTATGGGATCAAAATGACCCCCAAATTCTATGATTTAAGCTGTTTTTTAGGGTTTTTTGAAAATAACACCCGAATCCAAAACACACCCGAATCCGACAAAAAAATTTCGGTGAGGTTTTGCCAAAACGCGTTCGAACCCAAAACACGGCCGCGGAACCAAACACAAAACCAAAACCCGAAAAATTTCCGGTGCACATCACTAGTAATCAGTGCCTATGCACTTTATACACTTTTGCCAGTGGCTAATAATGAGGATTAATGCTGCCCAGGGCGCCCCCCCCCTGCGCCCTGCAGTGCCTTATGTGTGTGGGAGCATGGCGCGCAGCGCGGTACCTCAAAAGCCGTCTTCTGCCGTCACTGAAGTCTTCTGTTCTTCTAATACTCACCCGGCTTCAATCTTCTGGCTCTGCAAGGGGGGGGGGGGTGACGGCGCGGCTCCGGGAAAGAGCAGCTAGGCGCACCAAGTGATCGGACCCTATGGAGCTAATGGTGTCCAGTAGCCTAAGAAGCAGAGCCTTTGAACTCAGAGTAGTAGGTCTGCTTCTCTCCCCTCACTCCCACGATGCAGGGAGCCTGTTGCCAGCAGTCCCCCTGAAAATAATAAACCTAACAAAGTCTTTTTTCTGAGAAACTCTGGAGAGCTCCTCAGTGTGCATCCAGTCTCACTGGGCACAGAATCTAACTGGAGTCTGGAGGAGGGGCATAGAGGGAGGAGCCAGTGCACACCCCTTTTAAAGTCTTAAAGTGCCCATGTCTCCAGCGGATCCCGTCTATACCCCATGGTTCTTGAAGCATCCTCTAGGACGTATGAGAAAGGTGACTTTCCTGCTGACCAGAGCACAGGTTCTCAAACTCTGTCCCCAGGACCCCAAACAGCTCCCATTTTCCAAGGCATCGAGCAGGTGCACAGGTGTAATCATTACTGGCTGACACATTTTAATAGATCCACAGGTGGAGCGAATTATTTCACCTCTGATTTTGTGAGACCTGGAAATCATGCACTGCGTGGGTTCCTGAGGGCAGAGTCTGAGACCCCATTGGCTACAGCAGGGATGGGGAACCTTTGGCCCTCCAGCTGTTGTTGAACTACACATCCCAGCATGCCGTCAGTTTTGCTATTAAGGCGTGCTAAAACTGAGGCAGGGCATGCTGGGATGTATAGTTCCACAGCAGGGGGGTGGGGTTATGTATGCTAAGCTCCCCGTGCTAGTCCAAAACCTTCATATCTCGTCCATATTTGCATGCAGATCTATGGGGCAGGGGGTGGTGACTCCCCCTGCCGCCAGGTCGTTCGACAGCCGTCGGGCAGCTCAGCGGCTAGTCGCCGAGTCTGTAGGGCCCTTAAGCATTAGAAACGCTGGTAATCAAAACAATTATAATAAACTCTAATTTAACATGGAGTAAAATTAAGGTTCTTAGTATAATTTCTGCAGCGGGGTACACTGTTTTCCACAGGGAATAACATCGGGGTGTAGAGTAGGATCTTGATCTGAGGCACCAACAGGCTAAAAGCTTTGACTGTTCCCAATATGCTCAGCACCGCCTCCTCTATAACCCCGCCTCCGTGCACAGCTCAGTTTGGCAGCTAACAGGCAGGGCTGCTCCAGCAGCCCCAAGACACTAACCGAAGTTCTCTGGGATCGCGTGGCCGCACTCAGGGAGGAGGTAAGATGGTCCCCCAGGCGGGACCCGCTGGAAATAGCGATCCGCCGCGGCCATTAGGAGGCGGGCAGCGTGCGTTGGCGTGGACACTGTGGCCGTACAGGGACCCCACTAGGCCACCAGGTCAAGGGCACAGGTAGGATTAGGCTATAATTCACTTTATTAAGGCCCGCAGCACCCGGTGGTATAGTCCAGCAAGGGGATAAGGCTCTGACCTGAGTAAATGTTCCCACCCTGGAGCTGCATCTCTTTCTCCCTCACAGCGTTTGGGCGCCATTACACACAGCTGCGCTGATTCTGGGACTGCTTGGTGATGCCTCCTCTGTAAAGCCGCCTGCATCATCAGCGCTGTGCATTTACAGGACACTTAAGTATTCTACATGGCGTTTAGACAGTGTTAATTAAGAACAAGTGCATACTGTACTTCAGGGTTATTTAGTACAAGTACCCTGTGATATTCATCGTTTTTACTGTACTTTGTTATATTTGTTTACATACATAGCTTTACTCACTTGTCCAGTGCAGTTTTATTATTTGTCATAATTCCTGCATTGTACATGTGACTGTGTGTGCATATAGCTGCTGGGTGATCTCTACTCTGTGTATCTCACTCCTACTGCTATCCCTATATTCTGTAACCTGAGGGGCTATGTGCATCAGGATTATTAGATAACAGGTATATACGTATTTTGTAATTTTCTCTGTGTTTTACAGTCACATTTTACCTCAGAAATCCTGTGTGTGTGTGGTGTACACTGCACAGGGGGGTTTGGGTTAGGTAATATATTTGCTTATATTGTACTGTCACCCGTGGTTTAAACTTTCATATCATGTCAGTTACAGGGGGCGATGGGTCTGGGTCTGATTCCACTGTGCGCGGTTATGATGTTCCAGATGCATTGGAGGATAACATGGCTGCGGAGGGTTCAGGTTTTGGGAGTTTTCTACCCCCCCCAGTCAGTTTGTAACAACGGGGGCACATCAAGGTGGGCCCTGGGCTGCCTTTTCTAACTTATTGACTACGCTGGTAACTAGACTCACGCCCCCTATGGGACCTCCTGTGCCTTATCAACCTTTTATGGTCCTTGCGGTTAATCCGCCATGGACAGATGCTCTGTTCACTCAGTTACAGCAATTGAATAACTTTTTGGGTAAAAGTGTTACTGACCCTCGCCCGCCTAAGACTAAATCTAAGAAGTTCTCTAAGGGGCCTGTGCCTTCCTCTCAATCCACGCATCCGGATACCTCTTCTGATGAAGATGGCGTGTATACTGACCCCACAGACTCGGATCATGACGTTTCTGATGGGGAATCTGTTTCACAGGTGGATGTTCCTGATCTGTTAGAAGCGATCAGGCTCATTCTTCAGATTGATGATGATCCAGAGCCTGCTACTACAGCTAAGAAACCGGACAGGTTCAAACGTTAGAAGGTTACTAAATTAATTTTACCTCATTCTGACCACTTGGTTGACATAAGTCAGGAATCCTGGGAAAACCCAAGAAAGAAATTCACCCCACACAAGAAGATGCTAGCCCACTATCCACTTGCGGCTGAGTTGAGTAAAAATTGGGAAACACCACCACTGGTGGATTCACGAATTGCTCAGCTGGTGGTGCCATCTGCTCTGCCCGTCACTTCTCTTAAGGAGCCGACGGATAAGCGGGAGGAGAGCTGCTTAAAAGCTATCTATACCCTTGCATAGGCCCACCATTACGGCTACTTGGGCCGCAGAATTCATTGAGGCGTGGGCTCAAGAAATTGAGGCTAGGTTTCCATCCAATTTTTCTGAACATGCCAGATAATGTCTCTCTTATATTGTCACGGCATCTCATTACATTAAAGAAGCAGTTTCAGATGCAGGTGTTCTGGCAGCCAAGGCTGCTGAGACATCCATTTTGGCTTGCTGTATTCTCTGGTTGCGGTCCTGGTCGATAGACTTGGACTCTAAGAAAACTCTGTAGGTGCTCCCATTTAAAGGTAACATCCTCTTTGGTGAGGATCTCAACAAGATTGTTGCTGACTTGGCGGCTGCTAAGACTGCATGTCTTCCTAGTAATGCTCCGAAGGCTAAGAGTACTTCCTTTCGCCCTCTGGGTAAAGCAAAGGGTCAGGCGTATCCGAAACAGTCTCGCAATTCCAAATCCACCAAGCCTAAACGTGCCTGGGCTGCCCGTCAGCCTGCTTCCAAACCAGACAAGCCTGCTGCATGACGAGGCAGGCCTCTCTTGGGGGACCCCAGGGTGGGAGGCCGACTTCTACAGTTTACCCAGGGATGGTTGAAGACCACTTCAGCCGCCTTGGTACAGGAAGTCGTCACTCACAGATATGCTATATCCTTCAAGACACGCCCCCCTCCTCGCTTTTGCCTGACAGATGTTCCTGCAGATCAAGTGAAGGCAAAAACCCTCCGGTAAGTGGTACAATCCCTGGACACGGGAGTGGTGGTGCCAGTGCCTTTGGCTCAGAGGGGCAGGGGGTACTATTCAATGCTGTCCCTAGTCCCCAAACCAAATGGTTCCTCTCCGCCCATTCTCAACCTCAGATCTTTGAACAAGTTTGTGAAGGTCTCCAAGTTTCGGATGGAGACCCTTCAGTCTATTGTTCTGGCTTTGGAGCCAGGGGACTATATGGTATCCCTGGATATACAGGATGCTTACCTGCATCTCGCTATTGCCATGTCACATCAACAATACCTGCGATTTGCTATTGGTAACCTCCATTACCAATTGCTGGCCTTACTGATTGGACTAACCACAGCTCCGCAAATCTTCACCAAGGTCATGGCAGTTATGACGGCCTTACTCCGCCGTCCGGGCATCAGGATCCTACGGTATGTAGACGACTTGCTGATCCTGGCCAACTCACCAGAAATTCTTCTCGGTCATCTGGATCGGACGGTCCAGTTTCTGCAAGCCCACGGATGGCTCATCGACTAGAAGAAATCATCCCTGTTCCCTGCTCAGATCATGGTGCACCTGGGGGGCATTGTTGGATACTCACAACCAGCGGTTGTTCTTGTCTCAGGAGAAAGTCATGAAGCTTCAGGACAAGATACGATGCTTCCTCTCCTGTCTGCGGGTGTCAATACACTCGGCGATGCAAGTACTAGGCCACATGGTGTCGGCTTTCGACATGGTGGAGTACGCTCAATTTCATTCGTGCCCCCTGCAGAAACTGATTCTTGCCAAATGGGACGGCCTGCCTCACCGGATCAGGTCTCAAATGATCGCCTTGGCGCCGGAGGTTCGTCTGTCACTGACCTGGTGGTTACAGGACCAACGATTGAGCAGGGGTCGTCCCTTTTGGATCTCCAACTGGGTCCTCCTGACGACGGATGCCAGTTTGAGGGATTCGGGCTCGGTGTTAGAGCAACACTCTCTTCAGGGTCGCTGGATCAGGGAGGAATCTCTCCTCCCAATAAACATTCTGGAATTGCGGGCAGTGTTCAATGCTCTGAAACTGGCCCAACATCTGGAACAGAACAGGCCTGTTCAAATACAGTCAGACACCGCTACCACGGTGGCGTACATAAATCATCAAAGCGGCACTCGAAGCCACATGGCAATGATGGAAGTGTCAAAAAATTTTCAATGGGCGGAACGCCATCTACCGGCCATACCGGCAGTGTTCATTCCAGGGGTCCTCAACCGGAAAGCGGACTTTCTCAGTCATCAGGACGTACACGCCAGAGAGTGGAGCCTTCATCTAGAGGTATTTCAACTCCTAGTGGACAAGTGGGTCCTACCAGACGTAGCCCTGATGGCGTCTCAATACAATCACAAAGTTCCAGTCTTCAGAGCAAGGACAAGGGATCCTCAAGCAGCGTTCGTGGACGCTCTGGCAATTCCATGGAACTTTCGTCTGCTGTATGTGTTCCCTCCGGTGTCATTTCTGTCCAGGGTTATAAGGAAGTTTAAGCAGGAACGAGGAATCCTACTTCTGATCGCTCCAGCGGGCCCAGATGGCATTGGTTCTCAGACCTTCAGGGTCTCTCAGAGCGTCCTCTTCTGCTTCCACAACGATCAGACCTCCTCGTTCAGGGCCCTTGTGTCTACCAGGTTTTGGCCCGGCTGGCTTTGACGGCATGGCTCTTGAAGCTTCCGTACTGAGGGCCAAAGGATTTTCTGAGGCGGTCATTCAAACTATGTTGAAGGCCCATAAGCCGGCTTCTGCTCGGATTTACCATAGGGTCTGGAATTCTTCGTTTGCTTGATGCGCATCTAACAATCATGACATTTACAAGTTTAGTACGACCAAACTTTTGGCCTTCCTACAACAGGGCCTGGACTTGGGCCCTCGGCTGGCCTCCCTAGAGGTTCTATTTCTGCCTTGTCGGTATGGTTTCAAAGAAAAATTGCGACCCTGCCTGATGTTCATACTTTCACTCAGGGTGTTTTACGGATTCAACCTCCCTATGTCCCACCTGTGGCTCCCTTGGGATTTGTTGGTGCTTCTGTAGACTTTGCAAGAGTCTCCATTTGAACCTCTTGACTCTGCGGACCTGACGTGGCTTTCCCTCAAGGTCTTGTTTCTGCTGGCTATTGCCTCTGCTAGACTGGTATCAGATTTGGGTGCCTTGTCTTGTAGGTCTCCCTATCTGATTTTTCACCAGGACCGTGCAGTTCTTCGAACGCGCCCTGGTTATCTACCTACGGTGGTGTCTTCTTTCCATCTTAACCAGGAGATTGTGGTTCCGGCCTTTGTCTCGCCAGATCTATCTTCCAAAGAGCGGTCTTTGGATGTGGTACGGGCTCTTCATATCTATGTGAAGAGGACAGCCTCCGTCAGGAAGTCTGATTCTCTCTTCGTGCTGTTTGGTTTTCACAAACGTGGCTGGCCTACTAACAAGCAGACCTTGGCCAGATGGATTAGAATGGTGATTGCACATGCTTATGTACAGTCTGGCCTTCCAGCTCATGCTACCATCAAAGCACATTCTACTCAGTCTGTTGGACTTTCTTGGGCGGCTCGCCGTGGTGCGACCCTTGAACAATTGTGCAAGGCGGCTACGTGGGTCTATGCCTTCGATACTTCCGTCTCCCAGGATGCTTCCTTTGGACGCCGTGTTTTTGTGCCCGCTAGTGCGTCCCCTCCCATAAGGAACTGCTTTAGGACATCCCCAATGTTATTCCCTGTGGAATACCAGTGTACCCCACTGCAGAAAAGTAGATTTATGGTAAGAACTTACCTTTGTTAAATCTTTCTGCGAGGTACACTGGATTCCACAGGGCGCCCACCCTGACGCATTTGGCTTCTTTGGGTTGGTATGGCATTAGCCGCTGCTACCTTCTCCTGTTGTTAGCCACGTACACCACATTCTCACAACGGTTGTCGTCCCTTTTGCCTGCTACTGCATTGGACTGGTTAACGAAACTGAGCTCCTGTGCACGGAGGCGGGGTTATAGAGGCGGCAGCGCTGAGCATCTTGGGAATAGTCAAAGCTTTAAGCCTGTTGGTGCCTTGGATCAAGATCCTACTCTACACCCCAATGTTATTCCCTGTGGAATCCAGTGTACCTCACAGAGATTTAACAAAGGTAAGTTCTTACCATAAATCTCCTTTTTTGGCCAAAAAATATGGGCCCACCTACCACGGCCAAGTGACTTCATCAGGCTAATGATGGACGCGTTTGGCCGGCTGGGTCGCTGCTTAACTTGAACGTCTGCCCTGCCGTTATCGAAGGCAATGCACCAAACCCAAACTTTTTATGTGACATGATGTTATCACCGTACACCACGACACGTTGGCGATGAATTTCAGCCGATGTGCCATTTAGACCCAGAAATCTTATCACCCTACGCCCCTCAGTGTTTGACCATGTGTCCACAACCCCACCATCTCACAGCTAATATTGGAGCAGTATAACTGGGATGAGGTTCGGTCTAATGGCCGCGAGGGTAAGCAGGGAGGTACCTGCTCTGGCCTCGCGGGATGTTAGACTGACAGAACATTACACGAGAGGTCTTCTTACTTTACTTATTGAATCACCTTTATATTTATATGGTACCCATCCTCCACTGCATTTTTTTAATTGGGACCAATTAGATTATGTAACGCGAGCTTCTGAATCAGTGTTCAGTTTATCTACAAAAATAAAGTGACGTTAAAACACATTTTAGAAAGTGGAATATTAGAACAGGAGCACAAGTAACTGGACATGTGACAGTCTCTAGTGCCACCACAGGAACAATTAAACCCTTTATTAATCTCCATGCTCTTCAGTGTACCAGGTCTTCATACAGAACATCCATTCATATACTGACGCCATGACCAATCCCGATATCGTCACCGTCCATGACCCTCCACCTCCTAGCGGTATAGCAGTTTTTGTTGACAGACAATACCACTACTAGGCATGCTTTAGATACCAAGATCCACTTTTTTTTTTTTTTTTTTTTTTTAATACCACTTCTGCTGTGTACGTGTCACACTGCTGACACAACTACTAACTGACCGCAGAGCTTGAAGACGCTGAGCTCAAACCCGTACAGGTAGAGAACAGGATTACTTGTGTATTTTTGTTGGTTGCAAGATGAAGAAACCATCATCGTGAAGGCAAAGATGTTTATTTGCTCATGGTCTTAAAGAAGCATGTACTGCTCCAAAGGTAGATCTCTCAGGACTTGCAGGGAAAAAAATAAATAAAAAATAAATAAAAAATAAAAAAAAGAAGTGTTCGTGTCAGGAGACACAATACAATACAGCTCACATTACCAGGATCTGGTAACTTTAATTTCTCTGTTGAACACACCAATTCAAAATAAGGTACGACTTTGTAAAACAAATGGTTCTCATCCTTACTTGCATAAACCTTTTAAGATTCATGTATCAAATCAGATAAATACAGATTACATTTCAAAACTGGGAACCCAATTTCCTTCTTCCCTTTATACAGTATATCTGTACAAGAAAACACTGGATTGAAATCTACTTGACCCTTTCCATAGAGTAACACCTTTCAACGGGATACTGGAGTGCACTGACCAACATGAAAAAAAAAGTCACGTTAATCAGAACGATTTCCAATGTGATAGTATCCATGAACAGTTACCAAATGTCAATACTAGAGTGCATTTTTACCTATCAAATACATTTAAAACACATCTTAGAAACATATACATTATGGCAAGAACTTACCGTTGATAACGGTAGTTCTCCTAAGTCCACAGGATAACAATGGAATATGATGAAGCGACAGCAGATTTGCACCAATCGGTCAAAGCTTTCCGGCCTCCCAGCATGCAATGGGCCTGTCCATATATCCCCACCTATTGGATCAGAACATCAGTTGTATTCCCAAAGCTCAAGGCAGGAGCATCATCGATAGCCCTAATCAGGCGATAAGAACACACAGGCACACCCTTCCGAACAAGGAGGAAGAGGTTAGTGAGTAAAAGGATCCTCAAATCATGTGCGTCAGGGTGGGATCCCTGTGGACTTAGGAGAAATTCCATTATCAACGGTAAGTTATAACCATAACGTATATTTCTTCGGCAGGGTCAACAGGAAATCCACAGGATAATAATGGGATTTCCCAAAGCAAATTTAGTGGTGGGGACGCTCCTGATTGGACAGGAGAATCCTTCGCCCGAATTCAGCGTCATGAGAGGCAAAAGTATCCAAGGCATAATGTCTGATGAATGTGTTTATGGAAGACCATGTGGCTGCCTTACATATCTGTTCGGCTGAAGCACCATGTTGTGCTGCCCGTGATGGACCTACCATACGAGTAGAATGAGCAGAGACATTAGCCGGAACAGGGAGATCAGCTTGATAATACGCTTCTGAAATAGTCATCCGAAGCCATCTTGCCAGTGTCTGCTTATCAGACCATCCTCTCTTGTGAAATCCGTACAGAATGAAGCGAGAATCTGTCTTTGTGATGGCACTGGTACGATCCACATAGATCCTTAATGCACGGACCACAGCCAGCGATGCATCTCCCGGAAAAAGGCCAAGTACCTGGAAAGCCAGGACTACAATTTCTTTATTAAGGTGGAATTTAGACACCACCTTCGGAAGATACCCAGATATAGTTCTTATAACTGCTTTATCTGGATTTAAAAAAAAACACACACACCAGAAATGGGGAACGACATGATAATGCCCGTAAATCTGATACAGGTTGAGTATCCCATATCCAAATATTCCGAAATACGGACTTTTTTGAATGAGAGTGAGATAGTGAAACCTTTGTTTTTTGATGACTCAATGTACACAAACTTTGTTTAATACAGTTATTAAAAATATTTTATTAAATGACCTTCAGGCTGTGTGTATAAGGTGTATATGAAACATAAATGAATTGTGTGAATGTACACACACTTTGTTTAATGCACAAAGTTATGAAAAATATTGGCTAAAATTGCCTTCAGGCTGTGTATATAAGATGTATATGAAACATAAATGCATTCTGTGCTTAGATTTAGGTCCCATCACCATGATATCTCATTATGGTATGCAATTATTCCAAAATACGGAAAAATCCGATATCCAAAATACGTCTGGTCCCAAGCATTTTGGATAAGGGATACTCAACCTGTACTCTTCTAGCTGACGCCATAGTTAGTAGAAAGAGAACTTTAGCTCTCAACAATTTAAGATCCACTTTATTAAGTGGTTCAAATGGGGCAACGTGAAGGGCTTTCAGGACTACACATAAGTCCCAAGGCACTGTAGGGGGAACATAAGAAGGTTGTTTGCGCAGCATAACCCTGGGAGGAAAAAAAAAGTACACACCATCCAAGTTGGCAATTTTCTTTTGGAACCATACAGTCAATGCTGACACTTGCACTCTGAAGGAAGCCACTTTCAAACCTTTATCCATTCCTGCCTGAAGGAATGCTAATACCTGGAAACTCTAAAATATTTAGGGTCCATTATCCGTTCACTGCACCAATGAATATAGATTTACCATATTCGGTGATAAATGCGAGCTGAGGAAGGTTTCCTTGCTCTGAGCATAGTTTGAATTACCTGTTGTGAGAATCCTCTTGACTTCAGGATAGAGGTTTCAAGAGCCACGCCGTCAAAGCCATTCGATCCAGATGTCTGTGATAACAAGGACCCTGCATCAGTAAGATCTGGACGTTGAGGGAGCAGAAGTGGAACATCCATCGACATTCTCTGCAGATCTGTGTACCAATGCCTTCTGGGCCAAGCCGGAGCTATTAGTATCACGGCACCTTTCCCTTGCTTTATCTTTCTCACCACCCTGGCTAACAGGGTGATTGGTGGAAACACATAAGCCAGATGAAAGTCCCATCTCACAGACAAGGCATCCACAAAGATTACTCTGGGATTTCTTGTTCTTGACCCATATGCAAGCACTTTGTTGTTCAGACGGGACGCCATGAGATCTCTCTCTGGCACCCCCCACTTGTCTACTAGAGTCTCGAAGACCTCCGGTGTAGAGCCCATTCGCTTGGCTAACTGGCGTGTTGACTGAGAAAGTCCGCTTCCTAGTTTAGGACTCCCAGAACGAACACTGCGGACAAGGCTGGCTGATGAAGTTCTGCCCACTTTAGTATGTGACTTACCTTCTTCATCGCTTTTCGGCTGCGAGTTCCTCCCTGATGATTGAAGTACGCTACCGCTGTCGCATTGTCCGAGGGGATCTGGACCATTATTTTCCCGAAGAATGTCCTTTGCCTGAATCAGTACCATGTATATGGCCCAAAGTTCCAATATAATTTACTGGCAGGCAACCTTCTTCCTTGGTCCATTGCCCCTGGAAACACAACCTTCCTGACACTGCTCCCGAGTCCTGGAGACTGGCATCTGTCGTCAGAACTTTCCAATCTGATATCCAAAAGGGTCTCCCCTTATCCAGATGGGATGTCTGTAGCCACCAGGCTAATGACGTTCTTACTTCTATTGTAAGAACCATAGTATGTGTTTTTATAGTCTGATGCAACCCATTCCATTTGATAGGAATCAGACACTGCAGAGGCCTCGAGTGGAATAGTGCATACTCCACCATGTCGAATGTTGACACCATCAAACCCATCACACGCATTGCTGCGTGAATGGATACCTTTTGACTGTGTATAGCAAGTCCTGAATCCTTGACTGAACCTTGGATATCTTGTTCAGAGGTAACAATACTCTCTGAAGACTTGAATCCAGTAGAGCCCCCAAGTGAGTCATCCGCTGTGACAGGACCAGAGAGATGATTTTGCCCAATTTATGAGCCACCCGTGCTTCTGCAGACACGTTATGTCTGTTGCAGATGACATAGGAGCAATTCCTGCGATTGTTCAAAAGATCGTCGAGGTATGGAAAAGTTTTTATCCCTTGCTGGCAGAGATAAGCTGCCATTACCACCATAATCTTGGTAACTACTCTGGGGGCTGTGGCTAACCCAAAATTTAGGGCCTGGAACTGAAAATGCCGTTGGAGGATAGCAAACCTGAGAAAGCACTGATGGGACAGGGCTATAGGAACATGTAGGTAAGCATCCTGTATATCCAGGGATACCATATAATCACCTGGCTCCATGGCCAAAATGATGGAATGTAAAGTCTCCCTGTTAAACCGAGGTACCCAAATGTATTTGTTCAGCCCTTTGAGATTGAAGATGGGCCGAAATGACCCATTTGGCTTCTGAACTAAAAACAGGTTGGAGAAAAGACCCTGTCCTCTTTGTGTAGGAGGAACTGGAATGACTAATCCGGACTGAAGCAATTTCTGAACTGCATCTTGCAAAGTCCTGGCCTTAGTCTCTACCCGAGATGGGCTGCTACAAAAAAAAAAAAAAAAACCACACACCACAACCTTCGCGGAGGGTACTTCTTGAAGGCAAAAGCATAACCTAGAGATACCGCTTCTGCACCCAGGCATCTTCCATGAACACTGCAGCCTGTTTTATATGTGCTGTATGGGAATTTTTCACTCAAGATGCTATTGAAAAATCCCCCTCCAATACATCAGCCCAGGCAGCCACTGCCTTTGCCATCCAAGCTGAAGCCATGGCTGGCCTTATGACTGCCCCAGACAAAGGGAAAAAAAATGATTTTTAGAAAACCATCCACTCTCCTATCTGTGACATAATTTAATGATGTTGAAGGCAAAGGTAATGTAGATTTTTGCACTAATCGAATCACATGCGTATCTACTTTAGAAGCCACCTCCCTTTTTAAACAGTCCCCAGCTGGAAGAGGATAATTAGAATTCCATTTTGTAGGAATTCTAAACTTATTAGGCGTAGCCCAAGCCTCTTCCATGATTTCCGTCAACTGCTCTGACCCTGGAAACTTAACTGTTTTTGGACATTTAAACACAGGTGCCTTGGTTTTTAACACAGGCTCTGCTGAATCCTCTAAAGATAGAATGGCTTTCATTGCTTTAATTAACTCAGCAATATCCACTGAGCTCAGACCTTCCTCCTCCTCTTTGCATGCCAAAGTAGAATTAATTGAGCTTTCATCTTCCAATGAATCCTCATCTGAACAATGTGTAGCCTGTGAGGAAGACGATTTACTTACCTCCGGCTTATGAGCCTGTTTCTTTTGAGAGGCTGCTGCTGGAAGTGATACACCACAGGTGGGAAGCTGCATGTAAGGGTTAATCATGTAACCTATCCCAGGTACAGGAGTTGGATGATTCATCCGTTCAGCTATACTGGATAAAGTCTGTGCAAACATAGCCCAAAGTGGATCAACCTGCACCTAAATCTGCCTTGTATTTTTCAAGAACCCCTGGTGAAAGCTAAAACAAATTTGCACACAAACCATCCTGAACCAAATCCTGAGAGAATAACGCAGCTTTGCAAGACAAACAGGATATGAGTGTTGGTGTTACTGTGAGTGTATCTTCCTCACCTTTGGCGCTCTTAGACATGATAAATAATCAACACTTTCACAGTGTACTACACAATTTGTAAGTGTAATCACTTTAAGCTTTTTAAAGTGACATACAATCTGACCCTACCCATGCACCAGCATTGAGGATCGGACTAGAACAAAACTGACAGACTATAGTAAAGTCAGCAATGACACTAGCAGTCAGTAACATGTTATACATTAGTATAATAAGCAATATGAGCACACCAACTACATCTGAAGTATGTAAGAGAACATATTACTGAATCATGTTCAAAACAGATCTACCGTATCCAGACGCATTGCGAAAGAAAATAAGATTTTACTTACCGGTAAATCTATTTCTCGTAGTCCGTAGTGGATGCTGGGGTCTCCGTAAGGACCATGGGTAATAGACAGGCTCCGCAGGAGACATGGGCTATTTAAGAAAGAATTTACATTCTGGTGTGCTCTGGCTCCTCCCTCTATGTCCCTCCTCCAGACCTCAGTTAGAGAAACTGTGCCCGGAAGAGCTGACAGTACAAGGAAAGAATTTTGGGAATCCAGGGTAAGACTCATACCAGCCACACCAATCACACCGTATAACTTGTGATAACTTTACCCAGTTAACAGTATGAACAATCACAGAGCATCAGATAAACTCTGATGCAACTATAACATAACCCTTATTTAAGCAATAACTATATACAAGCATTGCAGAAGAAGTCCGCACTTGGGACGGGCGCCCAGCATCCACTACGGACTACGAGAAATAGATTTACCGGTAAGTAAAATCTTATTTTCTCTAACGTCCTAGTGGATGCTGGGGACTCCGTAAAGACCATGGGGATTATACCAAAGCTCCCAAACGGGCGGGAGAGTGTGGATGACTCTGTAGCACTGAATGAGCAAACAGGAGGTCCTCCTCAGCCAGGGTATCAAACTTGTAGAACTTTGCAAAGGTGTTTGAACCTGACCAAGTAGCCGCTCGGCAAAGCTGTAATGCCGAGACCCCTCGGGCAGCCGCCCAAGAAGAGCCCACCTTCCTTGTGGAATGGGCCTTAACTGATTTAGGCAGCAGCAACCCAGCCGCAGAATGAGCCTCCTGAATCGTGCTACAGATCCAGCAAGCAATAGTTTGCTTTGAAGCAAGTGCCACAAGCTTGTTGGAAGCATACAGGATAAACAAAGATTCTGTTTTCCTGACCTTAGCCGTTCTGGCTACATAAACCTTCAAAGCCCCGACCACATCCAGTGACTCGGAATCCTCCAAGTCAGTAGTAGCCACAGGCACCACAATAGGTTGGTTTATATGAAAGGATGAAACCACTTTCGGCAGAAATTGTGGGCGGGTCCGCAATTCTGCTCTATCCGCATGGAAACCCAGATAAGGGCTTTTATGTGACAAAGCCGCCAATTCTGACACACGCCTAGCCGAAGCCAAGGCTAATAGCATGACCACCTTCCACGTGAGATATTTTACTTCCACCGTTTTGAGTGGTTCAAACCTGTGTGATTTCAGGAAACTCAACAACACGTTAAAATCCCAAGGTGCAGCCCTCCCTTTACAAACGTCTGAACTTCAGGCAGAGAAGCCAGTTCTTTTTGAAAGAAAACGGATAAGGCCGAAATCTGAACCGTAATGGAACCCAATTTAAGGCCCAAAGTCACTCTCGACTGTAGGAAGTGAAAGAAACGGCCCAGCTGGAATTCCTCCGTAGGGGCATTCCTAGCCTCACACCAAGCCACATATTTTCGCCATATACGGTGATAATGTTGAGCCGTCACATCCTTGCTAGCCTCTATCAGCGTAGGAATGACCTCAACCGGAATGCCTTTTTCTGCTAGGATCCGGTGTTCAACCGCCATGCCGTCAAACGCAGCCGCTGTAAGTCTTGGAACAGACAGGGCCCCTGTTGCACAAGTCCTGTCTTAGAGGCAGAGGCCACGGGTCCTCTGTGAGCATTTCTTGCAGATCTGGATACCAAGTCCTTCTTGGCCAATCCGGAACAATGACTATTGCTCTCACTCCTCTTTTTCTTATGATTCTCAGCACCTTGGGTATGAGAGGAAGAGGAGGAAATACATAGACCGACTGGAACACCCACGGTGCCACCAGTGCGTCCACAGCTATCGCCTGAGGGTCTCTTGACCTGGCGCAATATCTCTGCAGCTTTTTGTTGAGGCGGGATGCCATCATGTCCACCTGTGGCAGTTCCCACCGACTTGCAATCTGCGTGAAGACTTCTTGATGAAGTCCCCACTCTCCCGGGTGGAGGTCGTGCCTGCTGAGGAAGTCTGCTTCCCAGTTATCCACTCCCGGAATGAACACTGCTGACAGTGCGCTTACGTGATTCTCCGCCCAGCGAAGAATTCTGGTGGCTTCTACCATCGCTACCCTGCTCCTTGTGCCGCCTTGGCAGTTTACATGAGCCACTGCGGTGTTGTCTGACTGAATCAGAACCGGTTGGCCGCGAAGCAGGGACTCCGCTTGACGTAGGGCGTTGTATATGGCCCTTAGTTCCAGGATGTTGATGTGAAGGCAAGTTTCCTGACTTGACCACAGAAATTTCTTCCCTGTGTGACTGCCCCCCACCCTCAGAGGCTTGCATCCGTGGTCACCAGGACCCAGTCCTGAATGCAGAATCTACGACCTTCGAGAAGGTGAGCACTCTGCAGCCACCACAGGAGAGACACCCTGGCCCTGGGGGATAGGGTGATTAACCGATGCATCTGAAGATGTGATCCGGACCACTTGTCCAGTAAGTCCCATTGGAAGGTCCTCGCATGGAACCTGCCGAAGGGAATGGCCTTGTATGATGCCACCATCCTTCCCAGGACTCGAGTGCAGTGATGCACTGACACCTGTTTTGGTTTTAATAGATTCCTGACCAGTGTCATGAGCTCCTGAGCTCTCTCTATCGGGAGATAAACCCTTTTCTGGTCTGTGTCTAGGATCATGCCTAGGAGAGGCAGATGAGCTGTAGGAACCAACTGCGACTTTGGAATATATAGAATCCAGCCGTGTTGCCGTTATACTTCCAGAGAAAGTGATACGCTGTTCAGCAACTGCTCTCTTGATCTCGCTTTTATGAGGAGATCATCCAAGTACGGGATAATAGTGACACCTTGCTTCCGCAGGAGCACCATCATTTCCACCATTACCTTCGTGAATATTCTCAGGGCCGTGGAGACACCAAACGGCAACATCTGAAATTGGTAATGACAATCCCGTACCGCAATTCTGAGGTACGCCTGATAAATGGGGACATGAAGGTATGCATCCTTTATGTCCAGAGTCACCATAAAATCTCCCCCTTTCAGGCTTGCAATGACCGCTCTTAGCGATTCCATCTTGAACTTGAACCTTTTCAGGTATATGTTCAGGGATTTTAAATTCAATATGGGTCTGACCGAACCGTCCGGTTTCAGGACTACAACATGGTCTAATAATAACCCCCTCCTCGTTGAAGGAGGGGAACCTTGACCACCCCCTGTTGAAGATACAATTTGTGAATTGCAGTTAACACTGTTTCCCTCTCGTGGGGGGAAGCCGGCAGGGCAGTCGGTGAGGGGGCATCTCCTCAAAGTCCAGCTTGTATCCCTGAGACACAATATCTATTGCCCAGGGATCTAACAGGGAGTGAACCCACTTGTGGCTGAACGTACGAAGGCGTGCCCCCCACCGGGCCTAGCTCCGCCTGTGGAGCCCCAGCGACATGCGGTGGATTTTGTAGAGGCCGGGGAGGACTTCTGTTCCTGGGAACTAGCTGTGTTGTGCAGCTTCTTTCTTTCCTCTGCCCCTGCCTCTGGCAAGAAAGGACGCACCTCAGACTTTCTTGTTTCTTTGTTCGAAAGGCTGCATTTGATAATGTCGTGCTTTCCTAGGCTGTGCAGGAATATAAGGTAAACTATCAGAATTACAAGCTATAGCTGTGGAGACCAGGTCCGAGAACCCTTCTCCACACAATCCTCAGCCTTCCATATGCCTCTTAAGTCGGCATCATCTGTCCATTGCATATTCTACAGGACACGTAAAGCAGAAATCGACATAGCTTTGACTCTAGGACCCAGTAGACTCATGTCTCTTTGGGCATGATTGAGATATAGATATATATATATATATATATATATAGAGATATATATATATATATATATATATATATATATATAGAGATATATATATATATATATATATATATATATAGAGATATAGATATATATATATATCTCTCTTAAGACAGCATCTTTAAAATATATATATATATATATATATATATATATATATATATATATATATATATATATATATATATACACATACACACACACACACACACACATACATACTAGGGTCTCAATCTCTGCTGATAAGGTACCTGTCCACGCTGCCACAGCGCTATAAACCCATGCCGACACAATCGCCGGTCTGAGTAGTGTACGAGAATGTGCACGCTATCTGCAGGGTCCCTGAGGATAGCTGTTAAGTCAGGGCTACCTTTTGGACAAACGTGACACCCTAGGGGAAGATTGCCATCGTATCCTGGCCCTAGTAGGCAGTGATCGCAAAAACGCGCTATAGCGCGTATTTTACCCGCTTCTGCTGTCCAGGGACTCACTTATCTAAAATGGGAGGGTCCCTGAGGACGCGCCCCGCAGCAGAAAATCAGTGAGCCTGTGCTTTTAAATAAATAGAGGAGGTGGAGCCTTACCGCTCCTCTCCTGGTTGTGTACTGCACGCCACGTACTGCCTTCACAGGGTCCCGACATTATGGCGCGGCTCCCTGGAACAGTGTCACGAAGACTGTGCGTCTCTGCTATGGCCGTATTTCAAGGGGATCCAGCGGCTAGCAGGTGCGTGTGTGAGCGCCGGTGACTGTATGTGGTTGCTGTGTATGTGCCGCGGGTATGGGGGGGTGATGAGTGCCGGTGACTGACTGTGTGTGCGGAGGATGAGGTGAGAGCTGGTTGCTGGGTGTGCCGCGGGGATGGGGGGGTGAAGAGTGCCGGTGACTGTGTGTGCGGAGGATCAGGTGAGAGCTGGTTGCTGGGTATGTGCCGCGGGGATGGGGGGGGTGATGACTGCCGGTGACTGTGTGTGCGGAGGATCAGGTGAGAGCTGGTTGCTGGGTATGTGCCGCGGGGATGGGGGGGTGATGAGTGCCGGTGACTGTGTGTGCGCGCGGTGCAGGGGGAAAGGTGTGAGCTGGTTGCTGTGTATGTGCTTCGGGGGTGAGGGGTTATTAGAAGTGAGCAGTCCCCTACATGTGTCACACTGGGCTCAGACGGACTGACCCCGGTCCGGCCCCCCTGTACCCTGGCCGGCTGAGTCCCAGCAGCACAGGAGGGACTTTGTCTCGGAGATGGAGACTGCCTCCGTCTCTACAGTAAGCCCCACCCCCTCGTGGATATAATGCCGCGATTCGCGGGTGCATGGGGAAGGGGGCGGAGCCTAACATCATGAAGTGCCTTACACATATCAGTGACCTACTGTTGCTGTAGCCCAACAGGTATTGTTTATCCAGCTTTATTCATCTCTTCCCTCACTGACACTCTCTGTCCCCCTCCTCCCCCACTTGGATCCCCTCCCCGTCTTCCTGACTCTCACTCTCTCCCCTCTCTATCTTCCTGACTCTCTCTCTACCTCACTGACACCCTCTGTCTCTCGCTTGGTCCCCCCCCCCCCCCTTCCTCTGTCTTCCAGGTTTTCTCTCTCCCTCCCTGACATCCCCTTTTCCTCGCTTGTTTCCCCCTCTCGCTCTGTCTACCTCCCTGACTCTCTCCTGCTCGCACCCCCTCCCTATTTCTGTCTTCCTGACTCTCTCTCTCTTGCTCCCCCTTCTCTATATCAGTCTCTCTCCCTCTCTGACGCCCTTTATCTCTCTCCCTCACTCGCTTGTACCTCTGTCTTTCTCTCTCTGACACTGTCTTAATCGCTCGCCCTCTCCCTCTCTAATGATAGCAAGTGTGCAGAGTCAGTTTTATTGGTGGGGGCCCCCACACCTTTGTTGCCTGGAACCCCCCCACTAGCCTTAATGTGGCTCTGACTACGTCAGTCGTTGTCACTCCTCCCTTTGGCACCCCCACTGACATACGCGATGACTGTGGGCACCCCCTTCCCTTGCTGACATCCACGATCACTGTGTATAAGTGCTCTACCTGGCGCAGTGTGAGTGATGTACTGCGAATTGGTACTATTATGTGGCCACACCCCCTCCTCCACAAAGTTACACCCCTAAATTTTTGCACCGCGCCTTCGGCGCACACCGTCTATTCTATGTTTGTTGTTGGGGGGCACCAAAATGTCTAGTTACAGCTTTGGTGCAAGTGTCATGTATACTACACAGCCCAGCAACATAGTCACCCCTTTCCAACACTTTAGTAGTGTCCACATCAAGTCCTTGTTTTTATATTTGAATAATTAATAAGAATATTCATTCCGATTGGACCCAGAAAAGGACAGGTAGGACCCCAATTTTTAAAAGTATGGGGTCCCTGGGACCCACTTTTTTTTTTTGCTCAGCGCGATCACTGGTAGGGAAAGAATACTCCCTGAGAATTCTTTGTGGGAAACTGCAGTCTCTTGTCTGGAGATTCCCGCTCTTTTTCTTCATGAGGAGGGAAATTTACCTCAGCTTTCTTCCCCTTAAACATGTGTACCCTCGTGTCAGGGACAGATGAGTCATCAGTGATATGCAAATCATCTTTTATTACAATAATCATATATTGAATACTTTCCTGCCATTTTGGCTGTAACTTAGCACTAGCGTAGTCGACACTGGAGTCGGACTCCGTGTCGATATCAGTGTCTATTATTTTGGATAGTGATAATTGAGAGACTCTGAAGGTCTCTGTGACATAGGGACAGACATGGGTAGATTCCCTGTCTGTTCTCTAATCTTTTGTGCAATAAATTCACCTTAGCACTTAATTACACATATCCAAACAGGTGTCGGCGTTGTCGACGGTGACACCCTCTCTCACACATATTTGCTCCATCTCCTCCTTAGTGGAGCCTTTTACCTCAGGCATGTCGACACACACGTACCGACACACCACACACTCAGGGAATGCTCATCTGAAGACAATTCCCCCATAAGGCCCTTTGGAGAGACAGAGAGAGAGTATGCCAGCACACACCCCAGCGCTATATGACCCAGGAATAACACAGTTACTTAATGTTAACCCAGTAGCTGCTGTTTATATTGATTTTTGCGCCTAAATATGTGCCCCCCTCTCTTTTTACCCTCTTCTACCGTGTAACTGCAGGGAGACTGGGGAGCGGCTGGGGAGCTTCCTCTCAGCGGTGCTGTGGAGAAAAAAAACATGGCGCTGGTGAGTGCTGAGGAAGAAGCCCCGCCCCCTCGACGGCGGGCTTCTGTCCCGCTTTCATGTACAATTTTTGGCGGGGGCTCATACATATATACAGTGCCCAACTGTATATATGCAAATTGCTGCCCAAGGCGCCCCCCCCTGCGCCCTGCACCCTACAGTGACCGGAGTATGTGGGTGTAGTGTGGGAGCAATGGCGCACAGCTGCAGTGCTGTGCGCTACCTCAGTGAAGACTGGAGTCTTCTGCCGCCGATTTCGAAGTCTTCTTGCTTTTTTACCCGGCTTCTGTCTTCCGGCTCTGCGAGGAGGACGGCGGCGCGGCTCCGGGATCGGACGACGAGGGTGAGATCCTGTGTACGATCCCTCTGGAGCTAATGGTGTCCATTAGCCTAAGAAGCAGGACCTAGCTTCAGAGAGTAGGGGTGCTTCTCTCCCCTCAGCCCCACGCTGCAGGGAGTCTGTTGCCAGCAGATCTCCCTGAAAATAAAAAAACCTAACAAAATACTTTCTTATAGCAAGCTCAGGAGAGCTCACTAAACAGCACCCAGCTCGTCCGGGCACAGATTCAAACTGAGGTCTGGAGGAGGGACATAGAGGGAGGAGCCAGAGCACACCAGAATCTAAATTCTTTCTTAAAGTGCCCATGTCTCCTGCGGAGCCCGTCTATTCCCCATGGTCCTTACGGAGTCCCCAGAATCCACTAGGACGTTAGAGAAACAGTAAATGTATACAGACTCATATGCAATAGGCACTTATCTAACTAATCATACTCAAAAAGGTAGAGACTTAGTGCTGTATTACCCGTACTCCGAGTGGGATACAGGGAGACTCACCTCGCTTCCGGGACCGATCAATACGTTTGCGAACGCCGAGTGGATCCAGACGCTACTAGTGTACACTGCCGCTCCATGAACCTATAGTGAACACAGACTGACCAGTCACACAGCAGCCTATGCTGCGACTGGGTCCCCTTCGTGCACAGCGTCTGAGACGGAAGCGGGAAACAGTTCATGGCGGGAGACTCGGAGGCCACTGGTCATGAAACGGGGGGAGGGGCGACCAGGAGAGCGTCTAACTCCCCACTGCTGACATCAACCCTAGGAATCATGGCCTCATACTATTCCTGGAGCCTATGATCCCTAAGGCCTAGCGCTAGTGTACCCGAGGTGGCAGTTGTTTGGTAGTCTCCTCCCAAAACAGTGCGGCTGTGTCCGTATTCCCCTTCTAAGCGGAACCGATGCCTTACCTTCTCCCCGTGCTCCAGCCACAGCTTGGTAACGTCTACTGGACCTGCTAGTATAGCAGACACAGATGCCCGCCAAAACTGCACTGTACTCGTGGGTAAGCATTGTCGCAACTCGGTGGAGAGTTGTTGGAGCGACTCTTTCTAAGGTACGTGTAAGACGCTGTTTAGAAAGATTGCTCAGAAAAAGTAGTAAGACTAAAAAAAGAATAAGAAAGCTTAAGGCTGCTAAAAACCAGCAGCCCTCTGACCATGGTCCAGCTCCTGCCGTACCAAACAAAAAACATAGTTGCCCGAGCCAGGAGGCGGGGATATATGGACGGGCCTGTTGCATGCTGGGAAGCCGGAAAGCTTTGACCGACTGGTGCAAATCTGCTGTCACTTCATCATATCCCATTGTTATGTGGATAACCTGTGGACCCTGCCGGAGAAAAATACATTTTAAATGTGCAACTCTACAACTGTACATGGAGCCCTAAATTATAACATGTAAAATATATTTAAACACATTTAGTAATTTACAGTGCATGGTGTCAAGCGTCGATATGTCTGTTTAATATAGCGGAAAATGTGCCACGTGTTTACATTTTAAAGAGGGGGTTATATATTCTATAAAAGCAGTGTCTTCATAACTAAAACAACTATTAGGTTACTCAAAGTAGAAAAAAAATAAAATGGTTTAAAATACAAAAAAACAAAAACACGAAAACAATGTAAAGACAGTTTCAATCCAGTTATTCATTCTGTTTATTGACTTGAAAGAAAGGGAATACAAATGATTTTTGCTGAGTGCAGTGCACTAACATGGAAGAAAAAAATAATTAAAAAAACTTCTTAAAATAAAATAGGTATGTGAACCTGGGATGGGGGTTGGGGTTAAAAAAAAAAAAAAAAAAAAAAAGTAAATATATACTACATATTTATTAAACAAGGATAAAAGGGTGTTCCCTAAATAATTAATAAAACAGTGAAAATAAATATTGGAGACTCAGTTATATTTTAATGTGATAATAATACAAAGAAACTGCGTAATATAGTTCAAGAGAACATAAAGTCCCAAAAAAATGTAATAACGCAATTTTTTTTTAAACATTTAATATCAGTCCATAGCAAATAGTCATTACATACCAAAAAGCTCTAAGTGTTAACTAGATCCACCACAACTCCATACAAATCTTTGACAATTTTAAAATCTTGAGATCAATTAAAAAGGTATTATTGATCCCTACAGCTTGGTTCTCTCAAATGCTTTATGGTCTTTCTAACCTTCCCTAAAACCTTCTGTCATTTTTTTCCTTTTTTTATTTATTTATTTTTTATATATTTTTTTTATTATTTTGAAGATGCAATTTTTCTGCATCTGACCTCAATACTAAACATATGAAATTCAGAATATTTATCCTGACCCAGAGGGAGAGAACAAAAAAAAAAAAAAAAAAAAAAAAATTAAAAATAAAATAAACACTGAGATAAAAAGATGGATGTATGTAAATAGAGGCATATAAAAATATAGTGGAGCCACCGTGGACACATGAAACGTGGCATTAAATGCGCCAGGAGTAGTTGTGGTTCCATGATTGCTTCTTTAATTTTTTTTGTTATTGCACAGTAGTGTTACTGACTGGCAGGTCAGCGAATCCACATTACTTGGGATATAAAGAACAGGGCAAGTTTGGCAAGTTACAATGGCAGCTTTGTACCCAAAGTGACTGTAGAGACTGGGCTATATAAATGAAGGCTAGCAACACAACATTGTGTCCATTACTCCAAGATAGACTATTTATAAATCAGTGCAAATTAAGTCTCAAACTATAATGCCTTTTTCCTGTCCGAAAAGGTTAATGTGTAAAAACAAAAATAAAAGGATTACCGGATTTCAATGGCCATTAACGTGTGGGTGTATTTTAGGACCACCACCATATTGTGGACCCTAATAGACCGGTTGTTCCCATGTCCACTATAAAATGGATTTATTTTACTGTACAGTTCCAATGCTCCCATCAGATGACGCCAGCTGCTGCCCAAGTGGCCTGCTTAAGCTACTCACTGTAACACGTTTAAAGGCAAAGACCTGCCCCAGACATAAATTGGGGAAATGTAATAGGGTCAGAGATTACGTAGGTCCGGGATTCCCTGCATTTTTAAAGACAATCATTTAAGGAGGCAAAACCAACTTGTAAACGATTGCCGCTTTAAAAATACAGGCAACCTCGGCCAAAATCCCGGTCCTCTGCAAACTCAGACTCCGTTACAGATCCCCAATTGTGTGCCTGCATCAAACACGCGAGTACCACCAATAAGGAATGGTGTAATGGAGTATAGCCTGCAGATATTACCAGTTTCAGGGCAAGTCATTAATATTTAGACAAGTCTAAAATATAAGCCTTTTTCAACAATTGGTAATTAAGAGCAAAAAGATGCATTATTATATACTAAGCTCAAAAATCGCCAGTTATTTAAAGGCGAATTCCAAATTGTAACTGCGAGGCTGGCTGACTCATAGGCCTACAAACTCAACAGAACAGGCGCACTTTACACTTACCACTGGGTGAAGCTATTAGTTGAACTTTTTAAAAAGTTCTGGATTGTTTAAATACGAATCCACTAAAAAAAGAACTTCTAAACCACAGCAAAGGGCTGAGAGAAGACGCCAATATTTTCCACAATCTGATAGTTTATAATGATGGGTGACAACAGAAAACATAAAATAACTTTACAAATCTAATAGTTTAACATTTAAGGCTAAGTCTTTATACCCCCCCCCTCCCCCCGCCAAAAAAAAGCAAACACGTTACATGGATCTTTACACCAGCGGCCTCATCTTGCTATGCAAACCTTATGGTTTGGATATTGTCTCTGGCTGGAGGATGAGGACAGGGAGGTACGTAAAGCTGCCTGTTGTATTGCATAGATTGTATATGATGTTCAGTACAAACCACGTGTCACTCTTGACAGACCATCCAAAGAGCGTTCAGGTACGTACTTCACCTCCACAACAGAAGACTATATAAGGACATTGGTTAGAAAAAAAAAAATATATCATATAATCAGTATTCCTAATGTAGTAGATAAACCCCCCCAACAGTCTAAAAAGGTCATTTGTGCTAAATGTATCCAAAGAAATGCATTATTGGCTTCTGTATTCTATATGCTGGTCTGGTACTGGATTCTTTTTTCCAGTTTTACAAATGACGTTATGCAAGGGTACAAAAAAGAAAACAACTTACTGGACAATATGCAGCAATATCTGGCCTGTGCCATTAAGTTCTCAATCAAAGCACATTGTTTGGCCTACAGCCTCACGTTCAATAAATTCAGCAAAGCTGAACTAATAACAGATCATCAGCTTACATATTGATATATGATCGATATGTTTCAATTTAAATTAGGTTTCAATCAACCTTCAAGGATCCTGCTGAAAGTTGGACGGAAATGGAAAACGAAGGGTCTATATATTTAAAAAAAAAAAAAAAAAATGTTAAATGATGAAATAGTAAATAAATAAAATGGGGGGAAAAAAAGCCCAGAACACTTTCAATGGTTTTTCTTTCTCCCTTTATAAACTGGACTTGTGTTGGGTGCTCCGATCCTAAAATCTCTGTGCTAATCTTTTTTGGAGCAAGCGGAAAGAAGCCATCTGTGCTACATTACAGCAGAGCTGTAACCTATACTTTTTGGAGGCGGCCACTTTGTTGGCAGAGTATTCGTTCAGTCAATAGATTTGCAAAAACCTGGCACCAGGTGCCTCCCGCGAGTTCACTGGTTTCTAACAAACCGCACGGCTTAGTATTGGAACTGCCTACACCGTGTGTACAGGTGGCGGAACTACGTAATTATAAGATCGGTATAATAAAGCCGTGTATTTGGGGATTTGTTGAGCGTAAACATGAACGGACGGTGGTAGCAGCCGCAATGTGATTTATAGGGTAGAAAAATGGTATTATGGTAATGGCAAAACGAAAACGCCGGTTCCAAAATTTTTCCCCCACAGTCAGTTAAATTATATGTATTGATACTATATGGTACAATGTGGATGGAGGGAAGAGAGAGGAAAACAAAGCTCCCGCTCCCAACACCACCCACGTAAACAAACAAGCTACTGTAGAACAAAACCGAATATTCAGAACGCAGTCTATCTGGCCAAAGCAGACCTTAGCTTTTCCCTGTTTGACCACCATGAACACACGTGTGGGTACATTAAACGGCTTCGCAGTATATATAGACTCTGACCAGGCAGGGGCAGTGCAATTATCTGAAGCAGGGGGAGCCACAACTGCCAACGTACGTATGTGCTCGATGGCCAAAATAAAAACCAACACCACAATGGCTGAAATAGAGGGTGACCCAATAGTGTGTTCTCAAAAACGTCAGCACTTCCCGCATTCCCAGCAACGAGGTTTGTGCCTCAGATTTGTTCGAGACCTTACTTAGACTCCGTTCTCCGCAGCAAAATAAATGGACGTCTAGGACAGCAATACAATAAGAGACTAGGAAGAAAATTGCCGCCATCCCCCCCCCTCTCAGCGTACTGGTCTGCGCAATGCGAGCCGTACAGACGACAGACGCCACTCTGCAGCTAAATGGTAGATACAATAGCTGGTTTAAATTTGAACCTTATACAAATGAAGTCAATATAGTCCTATAAATAATTTATTTAAAAAAAAAAAAAAAAAATTGTGCTGCTAACCCGTTACAGGGGTGTAACACACGTATGCTTTATCTTGAAAAGTACAAAACCTATACAGATTTTTTTTTTTTTACGTTGAAATTATCGTCAAATGTGATGTTTTTCCAATTGACTTCACATCGTATACTGTTTTGGAACCCAATCTGCTGTTTTCTCCGTGGGTTAAAAAAACAAAAACAAATGAAAAATAAAAATGTAAGGCTACTATCCATGAACCAAGCTGGAAAGATCTCAAGCTAAATAAGGCGGAAGAGAATTCATGAAACGAGGAGAAAAATACTTTCCTATTAGATGGATACTCACACTAAAGCAATCTATCAAGCCTCCTAAACTGTTAAATAATTATTATTTTTTTTCCAAACAAGCATTTAAACTTCATTACACAGAAGAGCAACAAGGATGGTAGGCTGCCGGACAAAAAGGCAGGAGGGAAAATATATCAAGTTCGATGGAGAGAGTTCTTCACAACCGATGGGGGGGGGGGGGGGGGGGGGGGGGGGGGAAGGGGTAACACGGTGTCCAATAACAATCTAACGACGTGCTTCATCGGAGCTGGGTACTATGAAGCAGGGTGGTAAAATGATCGCCCCTTGCAGTGGGGGCACCAGACTTGTAGGTTTGTTTTTAAACTTCTCATGAGAAGCGTCTGTCCCGCTTTCCATCTCTCTCTCTCTTTTTTTTTTTTGTTTTGTTTGCACCAATCCCAAGCCATTTAAAAATACGACTAATTGTAAGTTAGAGAAGTCGTCTTCAGCACATTCACCATCAACTGTCCATGCTATTGCATTCCTCTAGAACAGAAGTATGGGGACAATTTGAGGGGTGGGAGGGCAGGGAAGAGAAGAAAAAAAACAAAAACACAAAGAACAAATATTAAATTTGTTAATTTTCAAAACAAAGCATCATTTTATATTCTGTATGTGCACGCTGAACAAGCAGTTCACCAGCCCTGGTCCTCGAGCATCTCCCTCCGGTAAAAGAACAGGCAAGATAATTGGGTGTGGCATTGTAAGGTCATGGTGCACGTCCACATAGGGTTTTTGCAGCGTCAAGCTGGGTAAATACGAGACTGTGTGTACCCAGCGTGACATTCTTTAGAATCAGGCCCCCGGTGGGGTGCAAAAATAAGATTTTACTTACCGGTAAATCTATTTCTCGTAGTCCGTAGAGGATGCTGGGACTCCGTAAGGACCATGGGGAATAGACGGGCTCCGCAGGAGATAGGGCACTTTAAGAAAGCTTTGGATTCTGGGTGTGCACTGGCTCCTCCCTCTATGCCCCTCCTCCAGACCTCAGTTAGGGAAACTGTGCCCAGAGGAGATGGACAGTACGAGGAAGGATTTTTGTAAATCTAAGGGCGAGATTCATACCAGCCACACCAATCACACCGTATAACTTGTGATAAACTTACCCAGTTAACAGTATGAACAACAACCACCTAGCCACGGTACCACCGAAAACTATAACATAACCCTTATGTAAGCAATAACTATATACAAGTCTTGCAGAAGAAGTCCGCACTTGGGATGGGCGCCCAGCATCCTCTACGGACTACGAGAAATAGATTTACCGGTAAGTAAAATCTTATTTTCTCTAACGTCCTAGAGGATGCTGGAGACTCCGTAAGGACCATGGGGATTATACCAAAGCACCCAAACGGGCGGGAAAGTGCGGATGACTCTGCAGCACCGATTGAGCAAACAGGAGGTCCTCCTCAGCCAGGGTATCAAACTTATAGAACTTTGCAAAGGTGTTTGACCCTGACCAAGTAGCTGCTCGGCACAACTGTAATGACGAGACTCTTCGGGCAGCCGCCCAAGAAGAGCCCACTTTCCTAGTGGAGTGGGCCTTTACCGTTTCGGTAACGGCAATCCTGCCGTAGAATGCGCCTGCTGAATCGTGTTACAGATCCAGCGAGCAATAGTCTGCTTTGAAGCAGGAGCGCCAACCTTGTTGGCCGCATACAGAACAAACAAAGCATCAGTCTTCCTGATCCAAGCCGTTCTGGTCACATAAATCTTCAAAGCCCTGACTACATCCAGGGACTCGGAATCCTCCAAGTCCCGTGTAGCCACAGGCACGACAATAGGTTGGTTCACATGAAAAGATGAGACCACTTTTGGCAGAAAGTGAGGACGAGTCCTCAACTCTGCCCTATCCACGTGAAAAACCAAGTATGGGCTTTTATGTGATAAAGCCGCCAATTCGGAAACACGTCTTGCCGAAGCGAACGCCAACAACATGACCACTTTCCATGTGAGGTATTTCAACTCCACAGTTTTGAGTGGTTCAAACCAAGGTGACTTGAGGAAATGTAACACCACGTTAAGATCCCAAGGCGCCACCGGAGGCACAAAGGGAGGTTGAATATGCAGCACCCCCTTCACAAAAGTCTGTACCGCAGGAATAGAGGCTAATTTTCTTTGAAAGAAAATGGATAAGGCCGAAATCAGGACCTTTATGGACCCTAATTTTAGGCCCAAGTCACTCCTGTTTGAAGGAAGTGAAGTAGACGGACCAAATGGAACTCCTCCGTAGGAGCAGCTCTGGCCTCACACCAAGAAACATATTTCCGCCATATACGGTGATGTTTTAACGTCACGTCTTTCCTAGCCTTGATCAGGGTAGGAATGACTTCCTCCGAAATTCCTTTTTCCGCTAGGATCCGGCGTTCAACCGCCATGCTGTCAAACGCAGCCGCGGTAAGTCTTGGAACAGACAGGGCCCCTGCCGCAGCAGGTCCTGCCTTAGAGGAAGAGGCCACGGATCCCCTGCGAGCAACTCTTGTCCTCCGTGGCCAATCTGGAACAATGAGGATTGTTCTGACCCTGCTTCTTCGTATTATTCTCAACACCTTGGGTATGAGAGGAAGAGGAGGAAACACATAGACCGATCTGAACACCCACGGTGTCACCAGAGCGTCTACCGCTACCGCCTGAGGGTCCCTTGACCTGGCGCAATACCGCTTTAGCTTTTTGTTGAGAAGGGACGCCATCATGTCTATTTGAGGCAGTCCCCACCGATCCGTGATCTGTGCAAAGACTTCTTGATGAAGTCCCCACTCTCCCGGATGCAGGTCGTGCCTGCTGAGGACGTCCGCCTCCCAGTTGTCCACCCCCGGGATGAACACTGCTGACAGTGCGCTTACATGGCCTTCCGCCCAGCGTAGAATTCTGGTCGCTTCTGCCATGGCCACTCTGCTCCTTGTTCCGCCTTGGCGGTTTATATGAGCCAATGCTGTGACATTGTCTGACTGAGTCAGAACCGGTTTTCTCCGAAGCAAGTTCTCCGCTTGACGCAGGGCGTTGTATATGGCCCTCAACTCCAGAACGTTGATGTGGAGACATGTCTCCAGGTTTGACCAGAGACCTTGGAAATTTCTTCCCAGTGTTACTGCTCCCCAGCCTCGGAGGCTTGCGTCCGTGGTCACCAGGACCCAGTCCTGAATGCCGAACCTGCGACCCTCTAGTAGGTGAGCACTGTTCAGCCACCACAGGAGAGATACCCTGGTCCTGGGAGACAGGGTGATCCTTTGATGCATTTGTAAATGAGACCCGGACCACTTGTCCAAGAGGTCCCATTGAAAAGTCCTTGCATGGAATCTGCCGAAAGGGATGGCCTCGTATGAAGCCACCATCTTCCCCAGGATCCGCGTGCACTGATGCACTGAAACCTTCTTTGGTTTCAATAGGTTCCTGACCATGGCCATGAGTTCCTGAACTTTTTCGATTGGAAGAAAAACCTTTTTCTGGTCTGTGTCTAGAATCAGGCCCAAAAAGGTCAGACGCGTTGTAGGAATTAGCTGGGACTTCGGTATATTGAGAATCCAGCCGTGTATCTAACGTCTTCATGGACAGAGACACGCTGTCCAGCAACTTCTCCCGAGATCTCGCCTTTATGAGGAGATCATCCAAGTATGGGATAATTGTGACCCCCTGCCTGCGCAGGTGCACCATCATTTCCGCCATTACCTTGGTGAAAATTCTCGGGGCCGTGGAAAGCCCAAACGGCAACGTCTGAAATTGGTAGTGACAGTCCTGCACTGCAAATCTCAGGAACGCCTGATGCGGGGGGAATATTGGAACATGAAGGTAAGCATCCTTTATGTCCAGGGACACCATCCAATCCCCCCCCTCCAGGCTGGCGATGACTGCCCTGAGTGATTCCATTTTGAACTTGAACCTCTTCAAGTACAGGTTCAGGGATTTCAGGTTTAAAATGGGTCTGACCGAACCGTCTGGTTTCGGGACCACAAACAGGGTTGAGTAATATCCCGCTCCTTGCTGGAGATGAGGAACTGTGACAATCACCTGTTGAACATACAATTTTTGGATTGCTGCCAACACTAGCTCCCTCTCTGACGGGGAAGCCGGCAGAGCCGATTTGAAAAATCGGCGAGGAGGCCAGTCTTCGAATTCCAGCCTGTATCCCTGGGAAACAATCTCTAATGCCCAGGGATCCACCTGTGAGTGAACCCAGACGTGGCTGAAAAATCGAAGACGAGCCCCCACCAGATCTGCCTCCCCCCGGAAAGCCCCAGCGTCATGCGGTGAACTTTGCAGGGGAGGACTTCTGCTCTTGGGAACTAGCTGTGTGCAGCTTTTTTCCCCTGCTTTTCCCTCTGGTAACAAAGGACGATCCCTGTACCTTCTTGTTTTTATTGGAACGAAAGGACTGCATTTGATAATGAGGTGCCTTTTTTGTATGCTGCGGGGGGACATAAGGTAAGAAATTTGACTTACCAGCCGTAGCGACAAGATCCGAGAGGCCGTCTCCAAACAACTCCACCCCTTTGTTAGGCAAGGACTCCACATGCCGCTTTGAATCGGCATCTCCCGTCCACTGCCGGGTCCACAAGAGCCGCCAAGCAGAAATAGACATGGCATTTATTCTGGAGCTTAACAAATGTCTCTCTGACCATCCCTCATATACAAGACAGCATCTCTGATATGCTCTATGGTCATTTGAATGGTATCCCTATCTAAGGTGTCAATCTCCGTAGATAAGGAATCTGCCCATGCTACAACCGCACTACAAACCCAGGCCGACGCCATAGCCGGTCGAGCGATAGTACCGGAATGATTGTAAATGTGCTTTAAGATAATTTCCTGCCTGCGATCAGCAGGTTCCTTGAGGGAAGCCGTATCCTGAGAAGGCAGTGCCACCTTTCTGGACAAACGTGTCAGCGCCTTGTCAACTTTTGGCGAAGATTCCCAGCGTATCCTATCAGTTTGTGGAAAAGGATACGCCATGAGAATCCTTTTGGGAACTTGTGGTCTCCTATCCGGAGATTCCCAAGCCTTTTCGCACAAGTCACTTAATTCAAATGAGGATGGAAAAGTGACTTCAGTCTTTTTCCCTTTATACATGTGTACCCTCGTGTCAGGGACAGGGGGTTCCTCAGTAATATGCAAAACCTCTTTAATGGCAATAATCATGTACCGTATACCCTTAGCCACCTTTGGCTGTAATTTTGCATCTTCATAGTCGACACTAGAGTCAGTATCTGTGTCGGTATCGGTGTCATCGATCTGGGATATGGTGCGCTTCTGAGACCCCGAAGGACCTGGCGCCCCAGGGACAGGCATGGACTGGCTACCTGACTGATCCCTAGCTTCTACTTTGTCTAATCTTTTATGCAATAAATTGACATTTGCATTCAAGACATTCAGCATATCCACCCATTCCGGTGTCGGCGTTGCCGACCTGACATTCAAGCACTCCCCCTCCACATTAAGCGAGCCTTCCTCGTCAAACATGTCGACACACGTGTATCGACACTTCACACACACACAGGGAACCCCTTTCCTGAAGACAGTATCCCTGTCAAGGCCCTTTGGAGAGACAGAGAGAGAGAGAATGCCAGCACACACCCCAGCGCAATAACCCTGGAGACCAACACAAATAGCTTTTCCCCAGCAGCGCTGTATAATATGTAAACCGCCAATTATGTGCCTCCCCCCCCTCTTTTTTTAAGCACCCTTCACCGTGTGTAAGCAGGGGAGAGTCCGGGGAGCTTCCTCTCAGCAGTGCTGTGGAGAGAAAATGGCGCTGGTGAGTGCTGAGGGAGAAGCCCCGCCCCCTCGGCGGCGGGCTTCTGTCCCGCTCAAACTTAGTAAAATATGGCGGGGGCTCTTTTATATACATGTACAGAGCCCACCTGTACATGTATATAGTCTTTTTGCCAAGCAGAGGTTTATATTGCCGCCCAGGGCGCCCGCCCCCTGCGCCCTGCACCCTTACAGTGACCGGAGTATGTGAGGTGTATGGGAGCAATGACGCACAGCTGCAGTGCTGTGCGTTACCTCAGTGAAGCCGAAGGCCTCTGCCGCCTGACGACTTCTGTCTTCTGTACTTCTAGCTCTGTGAGGAGAACGGCAGCCCGGCTCCGGGGGTGGACGCCCAGTAAGAACCTGCGTTCACCCCCTCTGGAGCTAATGGTGTCCAGTAGCCGAGGAAGCAGAGCCTATCTTTGACAAGAAGGCCTGCTCCTCTCTCCTCAGTCCCTCGATGGAGGGAGCCTGTTGCCAGCAGTGCTCCCTGTGAAAAAGTTAAAAGGTAGAAAGAAAAAAATCCAAACAAAAATGCTTCTAGGCAGAGAACTCTGGAGAGCTCTCTGCAGTGCACCCATCTTGCTCTGGGCACAGTGTAAAACGGAGGTCTGGAGGAGGGTCATAGAGGGAGGAGCCAGTGCACACCCAGAATACAAAGCTTTCTTAAAGTGCCCTATCTCCTGCGGAGCCCGTCTATTCCCCATGGTCCTTCCGGAGTCCCAGCATCCTCAAGGACGTTAGAGAAACACACTTGCCGATGCCGGCAGAGACCGTGCGGCCATGCTTCATTTGACAACATAGCATAGCTTGTGACAGCCACAGATCTTCTTGCATGTACAAAAGATCTGAGGCAGTCGCTAGTGATAATGCGTACACACGTCACTTTTTAAACGATTTGTCGATCCGATCGGTCGAAAACGGCCAAATCGTTTAAAATCTCGTCCTCTGTGTGCGCACCTTTACAGCCCTAACCGCTGCCTAAGCCTAACAGCGACATGTACTGGCGACAGTCACAATGTAAGCATTTACACATTATACCCAATCGTTATTCTATATAAATTACTCTTTGCAACAAATAACATTGACAAATAAAATAGCTAGGAAAAAAAAAAACACTACCACACACCACAGTATTCACATGAGCAATCTGTATGATCTTTCCTATAATGGATCTACTGCTGATCCTGACACGTGAGAAGCAATCTTTAGCAAGGCATCTACACATTTTGTGCTTTTGTAGCATACAACAAAAAAAATAAAAATCAAATCAAATGAATTTTAGTGCTTGCCAGTTAATGGTTAATCCATTTCTCAGACTCCACAGGGGACACTGGAGGATCTTTACGCTGAGGTATAAATGGTGGTCAAGTGGAGCCAGGCACTTTAAATTCTTTAGAATTACGACTGGCTCCTCCCCTCTATGCCCCCTTCCCACAGACCAGTTTGAAAACAGAGCCCGAGAGGAGACTGCTCGAAACGAGGAGGACGAGGAGAAAATAGAATGTAAAACATATAGAACAACAAGAAACCGTAATGGTCATCAGTCAACCTAACCGGTAGATAACCTTAACAAAAACAACTTCCAAACATGGGGAAATGAAAAAGATGACGACGCCCAGCGCTGGGAGGGCGTCCAGTGTCCCCTGTGGATTTGGAGAAACTGATTTACCAGTAAGCACCAAAATCCCTCTCTTTCGCCTTCATCCACTAGGGAACACTGTAGGATCTTTACAGTGGGGGATGTCCCAGAGCTCCCAATACGGACGGGAAAGCGCTGAGTCCTGAAGCACAGCTCGGCCAAACTGAGAAGCCGAAGCAGCAAAAGGATAAAATATGTAGAATTTGATAAACGCATGTTTCAGAGACCAAGTTGTCGCTCTACACAACTGTGTCAAAGAAACTCCTCTAGCCGCCGCCCAGGAAGAGCCTACTGAACGAGTGGAATGGGCTGAAACCGAACTCGGTGGCGGAAGAGAGGCTGCAAGATATGCTTGCCGAATAGTAAATTTGATCCAGAGCCAAAGTTTGTTTTGAGGCTGGCCAGCCAGGTCTGGCGGAATCAGAACAAAAAGAGCATCAGTCTTGCATAAATTAAGCTGTTCTCTCCACATAAATACGCAGGGCCCGAACAACATCCAGGGATTTCAAAGAGGGAGAATCGCCTGATAGCACCGGGACCACAATAGGTTGGTTAATGTGAAATGTAGAAACAACCTTAGGTAAGAAGGACCTCTGAGTGCACCTCATGGAAAATTAAATATGGACGACGACATGAAAGAGCTCCTAATTCGGAAACCCTCCGAGCCGAAGCCAATGCCAGTAGTAAAACCACTTTCCGCGTATGAAATTTAAGCTCCACCGATTCCAGGGGTTCAAATAAAGGAGGAGGATTGCAAGAAGGATAGCACCGTGTCCAGATCCCAATGAGCTGTAGAAGGGATGAACGGTGGCTTAAGACAGATAACCGCTTGAAGGAAAGTATGTACCTCACGAAGAACCGCCAATTTCCTCATAGAGAAATTTTTTTTTTGGAAGAGCAGAAACTTGAACCTTTAGAAACCTTACACTTAAACCTGTCGAGAAACCCGCTTGGAGGAAAAGCAGAAGCCTGGCCAATCTAAAGGAAGTCACAGAAAACCGACGCAGCTCACACCATGAGATGTATGCTCTCCATATGCGTTAACAGTGCTTCAAGGTGACCTCCTTTCGAGCACTCATCATAGTAGGAATAACTGGTGAAGGAATGCTTTTTGTCTTAAAATTTCCCTTTCAAAACAACCACATCATCAAACGTAGCCGCTTTAAGTTTGGATAAACAAAAAGGACCTTGGTACAAGCAAATCCTGCCGTAGAGGTATTCGCCACGGGTCGTCTAGAGTAACTGATGTAGGTAGCTATACCAAGATCCTCGAGGCCAGTCTGGAGCCACGAGTAGAACCCAGACAAACTCTCTTGATTCTCTTGAGTAGACGTGGTAGTAGGGTAAACAGAAGAAAAAGATACACAAAGTGAAAATTCCAAGGAACCGGCAACGTATCTAGCGCCTCTGCTCCGGGATCTCTGGTGCGAGAGCAATACCGAGGAAGTTTGTGGTTCCGTCTGGACGCCATGAGGTCTATGTGCGGGAGTCCCCATCAATTTACCAGTTGCTGAACACAGTTGAGGATGTAGTTCCCATTTGTCTGGATGCATATCCTGACAACTTAAGTAAATTGGCCTCCCAGTTTTCCACTCCTGGTATGAACACTGCCAAAATTGCCACTGCATGCAGTTCAGCCCATTACAGGATCTTGGTGACCTCTCTCATAGCTGCCCTGCTGAGACTTCCTCCTTGCAGATTTATGTATGCCACTGCCGTGGCATTGTCCAACTGTACGCATATTGCACGCCCCTGTAGTAGATGAATTGCCAATAGAAGAACGTTGTAGACAGCCCGAAGTTCCAGAATATTGATAGGTAGTGTCCGCTCTTGAGGAGTCCAGAGTCCCATGGAACCGACAATCCTGAGTTACCGCTCCCCATCCGCTGAGACTGGCATCCGTCGTGTTCAGCCACCAAAGCAATGACATTAGCGTCCTGAGGAGTAGCTGAACTGTCTGACGCATGAAAAGATGTGAACCTGACCACTGGGAAAGGAGATCTAGTTGAAATGGCCGGGAGTGGAATCTGCCGTATTGTACTGCCTTGAAGGCAGCTACCATCTTCCCCAGAAGTCATGTACAAAGATGAATGGATACTCAGCGATGCTGTACCAGATAAACTAATTCTTGAATGGACTGTATCTTGTCCTGAGGGAGAATTATTTCTTGAACACACAGTGTCCATGATCATTCCCTGGAAATTAATTTGCTGTGTCTGTTGTAGCTGAGACTTCTGGACATTTAAGATCCATCCGAGTGGGCCTTCAGGAGAAGATCGTCTAAGTAGGGAACAATATTCACCCCTTGAGAGCGCAGTTGTGCCATCATCACTGCCATTACCTTTGTAAAAACTTGAGGTGCTGAAGAGAAACCGAAAGGTAAGGCTCGGAATTGAAAATGTAAATCTTTTACCACAAACCTGAGAAAAATCGGATGAGGCCAAAATCGGTATGTGGAGGTAAGCATCATTGATGTCGATTGACACCATAAAGTCGCCTGCTTCTAGACCAGTTAAAACAGAGCATAGGGACTATCTTCAATTTGAATACTCTCAAAAAAGGATTTAGATTTTTCAAATTCAGAATGGGTCTTACCGAGCCGTCCGGCTTCGGCATCACGAATAAACTGGAATAAAATCCCTGTTTTTGTACTGCCTGGAAAAGGGAATCTTTACTATCTGGAGAAACTGGTAAACCGGTTGTAAAAAATCTTGGAGGAGGTTTGAACTGAAAATAGAGTGTGAGTTAATTTTGCAGAGCACTTCTTACAAAAATAGAGCTTCTGTAAAGCTTTAGAAGAAGTGTCTCTGCTGGTCATACTATCAGTGATACACACACTAGAGTTCAGAAAAAAAAAAAAAGTATACTTGGAGAAGAATCAGAGCAGAATTAGAGAAAATAGGATTTTAATACCTACCGGTAAATCCTTTTCTCTTAGTCCGTAGAGGATGCTGGGGACTCCGTAAGGACCATGTGGTATAGACTGGATCCGCAGGAGACATGAGCACACTAAGAGACTTTGACCGGGTGTGAACTGGCTCCTCCCTCTATACCCCTCCTCCAGACCTCCGTTAGAAAACTGTGCCCAGGGAGACTGACATTTTCGAGGAAAGAATTTATTGTTTAAACACGGTGAGTGTCATACCAGCTCCCACCACGAACATACCGCAGAAAGTGACATTCAATAGAACACCAGCCAACGGCATGAACAAATACACAGCCACATGCTGAGAGAATATGTAACACAACCAGTGTGTCAACACAACCAATATTAAAACACCGCATGCCATGGCATGCACACCGTCAGCAACAGCCTGACAGAAAAGAACCACCACAAGAGTGTAACCATAACCAATAACTGCAGAGACAGTACGCACTGGGACGGGCGCCCAGCATCCTCTACGGACTAAGAGAAAAGGATTTACCGGTAGGTATTAAAATCCTATTTTCTCATACGTCCTAGAGGATGCTGGGGACTCCGTAAGGACCATGGGGTTTATACGAAAGCTCCAGACCGGGCGGGAGAGTGCGGACGACTCTGCAGCACCGATTGAGCAAACATGACGTCCCCATCAGCCAGGGTATCACACTTGTATAGCTTAGCCAAAGTGTTTGAACCCGACCAAGTATCCGCTCGGCAACGTTGAACTGGCGAGACTTCTCGGGCATCCGCCCAAGAAGAGCCCATCTACCTAGTAGAATGGGTCACCACCGGTAACAGCAATCCAGCCGTAGAACGAGCACGCCGAATCGTATCACAGATCTAGCGTGTAACAGACTGCAGAGACGCAGGCGCCCCAATCACGCTGGGGCATACCGGACAAACAGAGCCTCTGTTTCCCCAATCTGAGACAAATTGGCGACAAATATTTAAAGCCCTGACTACATCGAGAGACCTTGAATCAGCCAATGCTTAAGCAACCACAGGCATCAAATAGGCAGGTTTCTGTGAAACACCAAAACCACTTTTGGCAGAACTATTATCAGAGTTCTCAATTCCGCTCTGTCCACCTGGAAGATCAAACAGGTGCCCTTGTGAGACCCAGCCGCTACTTCCGACATCCGCCCTGCAGATGCCAAAGGCAAAAGCATGACCACTCTCCAATAGAGAATTTTTAGCACAACCTTTCATAAAAGGTTCCAAACATTTTGACACAAGAAAACGCAACACCACGTCAAGGTCCCAAGGTGCCAATGGGGGCACAAATGGAGGTTGGATGTGCAGTACTCCTTCCACGAAGGACCTAACTTCCGGAAAGGTTGCCAATTCTTTCTCGAAAGAAAATTTATCAGGCCAAAACCGCAGAAATGGAGCCTAACTTTAGGCCTGCACCCGCACCGGCTTGCAAAGAACGGAGAAGAACGACTCAGCTGAAATCTTCCGTAGTACCATTCTTGGATTCACACCATGACACACATTTTCTCCAAACACAGTGGTAAGGCTTTGCCGTTACTTCTTATCTAGACCGAAGTAGTGTGGGAACGACTTCACTGGGAATATCCTTTCTGGTTAGGATATGGCGTTCAACCACCACGCCGTCAAACACAGCCGCGGTAAGTTTTGATACATGCCCGCATCTTGTTGTAACAGTTCCTCACGTAGAGGAAGAGGCCAGGGATCTTCTATGAGTAAATCCTGAAGAACTGGATACCAAACCCTCCTCGTTTAGACCGGAACAATGAGGATCACCTGAACCTTTGTTCTTCTTACGTTTATCACCTTCAGAAGAGTGAAAACGGAGGGGACACATAGACCAACTGAAAACACCCAAGGTGTCCCGAGGACGTCCACGGCTATAGCTTGAGTGTCTTCTGACCTGGAACAATATCACTGAGATCTCTCGTTGAGGCGAGACGCCAACATGTCCAATTGAGGCACTCCTCAAAGACTTGTTGCTTCAGTGAAAACTTCTCGATGACTACCGTATTTCTCTCGGATGGAGATCGCGTCTGCAGAGGAATCTAAGTCTCCGTCGCTCACATCCGGAACGAAGACTGCTAATACAGCGTTTACCAGTCTTTCCACCCAGCGGAAACTTTTTTCAGCATCTGCCATTGCCGCTTTGGTCCTTGTTCTGCCCTATCGGCCTACTTACACCACTGCTGTCAAGTTGTCCGACAGAATTAACACTGGCAGATCACGAAGCATATGTTCATTGAAAATAGCTCTTAATTCAAGAAAGCTTATAGCAGACAAGCTTCCCAGCTTGACCTTTTCCTCCGGAAATACTTGCCTTGCACAGACTGCTCTCCAGTCTCGGAGACCTGCATGCATGGACACCAGGATCTCATCCTGTATTCCGAACCTTCGTCCCTCTAGGTGGTGAGAACTGAGCAGACACCACAGGAGCGAAAACCTGGCCATTAGGATTATATTCCGGCGCATGCGCAGGTGAGAACCGGACCACATTTCCATCTGGCCACGTGAAAACCAGTCTGGCATTTGACCTGCTCACCGAAAAGGCCTCTTAGGCCGCACCGATCTTCTTCATCAACTGAACATTTTGATGGATTGTCACTGCAAATCTGATCTGACTCTGGATCCTCAGACCTCTTTCCACAGAAACACACAGAACTTCAACCGTTCCATATCTACTCTGATACCCACCTCCGACGCCTGCGTCGTTGGGAACAACAGCCTTCCCCTGTGTTGAAGAACAGTCAGAGAGAAACCAACGATTTGCACCACTTGTGTCTTGACCTCGCCTTAAACAGGAGTGTCCCAGTACAGAACAATGGCTCTTACTATTGAAAGAATACTATCCCACTGCCATCACTCCGGTGAAATGGCAAAGACAATCCTGGATATCCACCCAGGTAATCTGAATGCGGAGAACAACGCATTTAAACCTCTTAGTTTTTTTGTTTTGTTTTTTAAACAGGGACAGCAGGACAATGCCCTGAACCTGACGCACCTCTGGTATGGCGTTGCGTACTACCTCCCCTTCCAGAGGGGAAACGGCAAGATCTATTAGAAAAATCAGTGAGGGGAAACATCTGTAACGCCAGAATGTCCCCCTTTGGATTCTATAATTAACTCACAGGTCCTAGTCTATTCCCGGACTGACTGAAAAGTAGTAGACGAGTTCCCACCAGAGTGGGCTCCAACCAGATAGACTCAGCGACATGTGGTGGATGTGGTAGAAACAGAAAACGACATCCACTTCTGCGAACCTCACAAGGCTGCAGAATTCTTACCTTTTCACCTTCCACTATATCCGCACAGAAAATGAAAAAAGAACGGCACTGAACCGGTTAAAACGACTGCATCCCACAAAAGAATGCGTCACCAACCGTTGTGAAAGAGACTAACTCACGAAGTTCGATTTACCAGCAGTATCCGCCGAGATTGACTGAACTGAGGCATCCCCAAACAGCGGTACACCGTCCCAGGGAAAAACTCCAGTATCTCTCAGAGTCAGCCTCAGCATTCCCCCGGCCACACCTCCTGTATACGTACGGCAGCCTGCCGCCATGTTATAGAGAAGAACCAACATAAGGAACATCCCATCTCTCTTTAGGGTAATTCTATCGGATGCCTTTCCGAATATAAACACTCCCCCATGTGCATGTAATGCAAATAAGCCCAAAGCATAGAAATAAAATATCACTTAGCTTCCTGTATACGATCCTTTGTGACCGGGCCCCGTGCAGACCAGGGGTTGACTTTCACGGTATTCTATCCGCGGCGGGAAAAGAATAAACATTCGGACTCCTTGAGAGGATCTGAGACCAACTCGTCACTGCCGACCTAGAGCTTCATCAACAGAGCGACCAGCACATGAGAAGGAATACTATTACTTCAGCATTCATTATAAATCATAATATGAATATACATATTGTAATACACATATATCCTAAATATAAGGGAAGTAAGTATACATAAGTTTAATAACACTCCCCCACATATACTACCATGTCTGTGCTCGAGCTACAGGCCCATGGAACCGTACCATATACACAAATATATATACAGGTATAAGGTAGTTACAACATGTTAATTTACACCCAGTAATAACAGTTGGTGCCGACAGGGTCACCCACATACTACTGTGTTTCCCATACAGTGTTTACTTTTGACAAGCATACAACTACCGACCAGCTGATACTGCATCTACCGAATCAAGTACCCACAGACGTCGGCGATGCAGACAGTGATCCCCACAGCCGGTTGTGTCGACATATGTGGACTAAAATGCTATAGTGGGTATATCTGACAGGGAACACACAGAGATATATGCACAACACAATGATTACATGACCATTTCTAAAATAGTGCTATATTTCCTCTATATAGCACTAAAAACTGTGCCCCCCCCCCCCCCCCTCGTTTGCACTGTATACATTGCTTTTGGCGGGGACATTGAGAAAATAGCGCTGAATCCTGTTGTGAGGGCTAAGCCACGCCCCTTCTCGGCGCGCTTCAGCCCCGCTATTAATATAGCTTTTTATGCTGGCAGGGGTCCGTATACAGTGCCTATGCACTGTATACATTCTAAGCCAGCCTTATTTGAGGTATATATTGCCACCCAGAGCGCCCCCCCCCCCTGCGCCCTGCACCCATGTAAAGCCGGTGTGTGGGAGCAATAGCGCGCAGCGCGACCGCTGATATATACTGGCGGGGGGTATCGTACACGGTTCCCAGGCACCGAATATGGATCTTATGCCAGTGGAGAGACCATCAGTAACTTGCTGCCCAGGGCGCTCCCCCCCCAGCGCCCTGCACCCTATGAGTGCTGTTGGTGTGTGGGAGCATGGAGCGCAGCGCGACCGCTGCACTGTACCTCCGTTACTGAAGTCTTCTGCCGTCACTGAAGTCTTCTGATCTTCACATACTCACCCGGCATCTTTCTTCTGGCTTCTGAGAGGGGGGTGACGGCGCGGCTCCGGGAACAAGCAGCTAGGCGCACCAAGTGATCGAACCCTGTGCAGCTAATGGTGTCCAGTAGCCTAAGAAGCAGAGCCCTTAACTAAGAAGAAGTAGGTCTGACTTCTCTCCCCTCAGTCCCACGAAGCAGAGAGCCTGTAGCCAGCAGGTCTTCCTGAAAATAAAAAATCTAACAAAGTCTTTTCTAGAGAAACTCAGTAGAGCTCCCCTAGTGTGTGTCCAGTCTCCTCTGGGCACAGAGTCTAACTGAGGTCTGGAGGAGGGGCATAGAGGGAGGAGCCAGTTCACACCCAGTCAAAGTCTTTTAGTGTGCCCATGTCTCCTGCGGATCCCGTCTATACCCCATGGTCCTTACGGAGTCCCCAGCATCCTCTAGGACGTATGAGAAAAATTATTTTAGAATTAGAGAAGGGTGAGCATAGAGGAGAGTCACTACCGCCCTATAAACATCAGTTACAGCGACTCAAATTCACCTCTCTATACCCCTGGTATTGTACAATACAAGACCACCGCTGTCTTCCAAAGTCCGATGCCACGTGAAAAGAAGTGCGTCCCTAATACTGAGGGAGCCGCCAGCAGCGTTGTTTAATGGCGCCGCTACCAGCCGGGAAGAAGGAGAAGCCTCCCTGCGTGTAGCCCCTCCGCCGTATCTGCCGCCTAGCGCTTATGCCGGGAAGTTTAAAAAAGCTTTAACACAAGCTCCCTGATCAGCGGTGTGCACCGTATTACCACGGCCTTAGTTAAGACGGCTCCGGTACTAGCGCTGGGTATAGCTGTGCCCTGCAGGAAGCTACATGACCCGGAGACTCTGCTAGTCAAGAGCTCTGGGCTATACTCACCCCCTGGCCTTGCTGACCGGTTTGGCCACAGGCTGTGGGGATTGTAGCAGACACTGCACGCAGCTCTGTAGTTATACCTCCGGGACAGATGTCCCTGTAGCCGGGAACAATGGCTGCAGTTTGAAGAAACTTTGCCAGAGTCCTATAGGTAGCTCCCACGTCGCAGACAGACATGGGCAGTAGGCTGCCTTTATGTCCTCAGCCTGATCATTAGAAATCTCTGGAAAAGCCCAGAGAGGACCGGCTCCCTCGTGCACATTTTTCACACTGGTCTGAGGAAAGGGGGCAGAAGACGGTCACAATTCTAAAGAATTTAAAAGTGCCCGGCACCACTTGACTACCATCTATACCCCACCATAAAGATCCTCCAATGTCCCCTAGTGGATGAAGGGCAAAAAATTATTGGTGGAACAAAACACTGAAAAAACCAGGCCCAGGAGTAAAGTATCTGGAGTGGTCCCAGCACTCTTCTCAGAAGGCTTGGAACAAGCAGAGGAAAATGGGCATCGGACTCTGGAGTGACGAGAGTGGGGAAGTAACTGATGGGAGTGTGTGAAAAGTCTGGGGAGGACAGAACAGGGAGAAGACCCTCTCCATAAGGTAACCTGCTGGGGACCCACTCACCATCTATACAACACTGTGTTAAACAGTTTCTGGTGGTCTAGCAAGAGCGGCGAACCGGGCCCTCATTGTCTACCTCCCACCGGTGGCCCCCTCTTTCCTGACCCTGGCGCCTGGACTGCCTGTAGTGTGGAGCCTGTGTAGCTAGAGCTGCAGTCTGTTAAGAGCTCTGCCCACTGGCAGCTAAGCAGCTGAAATACAAGCACAGTACCTAAGCTGCACTGAAAGTCTCTCTCATGCCCAGATGCCTCCCACTATACTTCATTGTCTCCAGTGTCCCCCATGAGATAAATACCAAATTAAAACTTTCAGTCAAAGTTTCGTAGTTGCTCCCCCTGACTAACATGCATCTGATTTACCTTCAAACTCCTGGTTTTCTATGTAAGGTGCTGGTCCCCATATCCTAACAGTACCGTCGTCAGAAGCACTGGCCATCAGAGAGGGAATCTGCGGGTTCCAACTCACACAGTTCACTGTGCGTGTGTGTCCAGTCAGCTCTGCAATGGGCAGCTCACTGCGTTTGTGCCAGACGTATACTTTATGATCTGTATACAGAAAAATAGATAGAAATTAAACAGAATGAATAAAAGGAGACCGGGCTCAAATCTAGGTTTCCTGTTAATTACCAGAACAATATGGAGCAGATGAAGAGCTGCAGTTTGTTTGCGTCTACCCACACACTCCAGAACTACACAAGTATAGGTAACGCAACTACTCTTGCGGCTCAGCAAATGCTCGTGAGGGCATGAAGTAACACCCGGGGACTGGGCAGAGATGGAGGGAAAAGTAAACACCTGTACTTTGACTGACCAGATACATCCTCAAATCTTGCCTCAATACGCCACGCAGCGCGAGATGACAGATGGGAGGAGAGCCACCAGGTCCCGTGCAACTCCGTTGCTAGCGTTGAGCTTTTTTTTTTGGTTAAAAAAAAAAGGGATTTTTGTTTACTTACCGTAAAATCTCTTTCTCTGAGTCCATCTGGGGGACGCTGCGCCGTTACTTGTGGGTTAGAGGTGTGTGGTTGTGGAGTTTGGCACAGAACTATTTAAAACCTGACTCCTCCCCCCTCTAACCCCTCCCATCTCCTTCCTGCCAAGCCAGTACCTCAGTTAACGTTTAGCCAAGCCAAAGGAGATAGACCGAAAAAAAATAAGAATTTACTTACCGATAATTCTATTTCTCGGAGTCCGTAGTGGATGCTGGGGTTCCTGAAAGGACCATGGGGAATAGCGGCTCCGCAGGAGACAGGGCACAAAAAGTAAAGCTTTAGGATCAGGTGGTGTGCACTGGCTCCTCCCCCTATGACCCTCCTCCAAGCCAGTTAGGTACTGTGCCCGGACGAGCGTACACAATAAGGGAGGAATTTTGAATCCCGGGTAAGACTCATACCAGCCACACCAATCACACCGTACAACTTGTGATCTAAACCCAGTTAACAGTATGATAACAGCGGAGCCTCTGAAAAGATGGCTCACAACAATAATAACCCGATTTTTGTAACTATGTACAAGTATTGCAGATAATCCGCACTTGGGATGGGCGCCCAGCATCCACTACGGACTCCGAGAAATAGAATTATCGGTAAGTAAATTCTTATTTTCTCTATCGTCCTAGTGGATGCTGGGGTTCCTGAAAGGACCATGGGGATTATACCAAAGCTCCCAAACGGGCGGGAGAGTGCGGATGACTCTGCAGCACCGAATGAGAGAACTCCAGGTCCTCTTTTGCCAGGATATCAAATTTGTAGAATTTTACAAACGTGTTCTCCCCTGACCACGTAGCTGCTCGGCAGAGTTGTAATGCCGAGACCTCTCGGGCAGCCGCCCAAGATGAGCCCACCTTCCTTGTGGAATGGGCCTTAACCGATTTAGACTGTGGCAGGCCTGCCTCAGAATGTGCAAGTTGAATTGTGTTACAAATCCAACGAGCAATCGACTGCTTAGAAGCAGGCGCACCCAACTTGTTGGGTGCATACAGTATAAACAGCGAGTCAGATTTTCTGACTCCAGCTGTCCTGGAATATATTTTCAGGGCCCTGACAACTTCTAGCAACTTGGAGTCCTCCAAGTCCCTAGTAGGTGCAAGGCACCACAATAAGCTGGTTCAGGTGAAACACTGACACCACCTTAGGGAGAGAACTGGGGACGAGTCCGCAGCTCTGCCCTGTCCGAATGGACAAACAGATATGGGCTTTTTTGAGAAAAAACCACCAATTTGACACTCGCCTGGTCCAGGCCAGGGCCAAGAGCATGGTCACTTTTTATGTGAGATGCTGCAAATCCACATATTTGACTGGTTTTAAACCAATGTGATTTGAGAAATCCCAGAACTACGTTGAGATCCCACAGTGCCACTGGAGGCACAAAAAAGGGGTTTGTATATGCAATACTCCCTTGACAAACTTCTGGACTTCAGGAACTGAAGCCAATTCTTTCTGGAAGAAAATTTACAGGGCCGAATTTGAACCTTAATGGACCCCAATTTGAGGCCCATAGACACTCCTGTTTGCAGGAAATGCAGGAAACGACCGAGTTGAAATTTCTTTGTGGGGCCTTCCTGGCCTCACACCACGCAACAAATTTTCGCCACACGTGGTGATAATGTTGTGCGGTCACCTCCTTTCTGGCTTTGACCAGGGTAGGAATGACCTCTTCCGGAATGCCTTTTTTCCCTTAGGATCCGGCTTTCCATCGCCATGCCGACAAACGCAGCTGCGGTAAGTCTTGGAACAGACATGGTACTTGCTGAAGCAAGTCCCTTCTTAGCGGCAGAGGCCATAAGACCTCTGTAAGCATCTCTTGAAGTTCCGGGTACCAAGTCCTTCTTGGCCAATCCGGAGCCATGAGTATAGTTCTTACTCCTCTACGTCTTATAATTCTCAGCACCTTAGGTATGAGAAGCAGAGGAGGGAACACATACACCGACTGGTACACCCACGGTGTTACCAGAACGTCCACATCTATTGCCTGAGGGTCCCTTGACCTGGCGCAATACCTGTCCCGTTTTTTGTTCAGACGGGACGCCATCATGTCCACCTTTGGTATTTCCCAACGGTTTACAATCATGTGGAAAAAACTTCTCAATGAAGTTTCCACTCTCCCGGGTGGAGGTCGTGCTGAGGAAGTCTGCTTCCCAGTTTCCATTCCCGGGATGAAAAACTGCTGACAGTGTTATCACATGATTTTCCGCCCAGCGAAAAGTCCTTGCAGTTTCTGCCATTGCCCTCCTGCTTCTTGTGTCGCCCTGTCTGTTTACGTGGGCGACTGCCGTGATGTTTTTCCCACTGGATCAATACCGGCTGACCTTGAAGCAGAGGTCTTGCTAAGCTTAGAGCATTATAAATTTACCCTTAGCTCCAGTATATTTATGTGGAGAAAAGTCTCCATACTTGATCACACTCCCTGGAAATTTTTCCCTTGTGTGACTGCTCCCCAGCCTCTCAGGCTGGGCTCCGTGGTTACCAGCATCCAATCCTGAATGCCGAATCTGCGGCCCTCTAGAAGATGAGCACTCTATAACCACCACAGGAGAGACACCCTTGTCCTTGGATATTGGGTTATCCGCTGATGCATCTGAAGATGCGATCCGGACCATTTGTCCAGCAGATCCCACTGAAAAGTTCTTACGTGAAATCTGCCGAATGGAATTGCTTCGTAGGAAGCCACCATTTTTACCAGGACCCTTGTGCAATGATGCACTGTTTTTAGGAGGTTCCTGACTTGCTCGGATAACTCCCTGGCTTTCTCTTCCGGGAGAAACACCTTTTTCTGGACTGTGTCCAGAATCATCCCTAGGCACAGCAGACGTGTCGTCGGGATCAGCTGCGATTTTGGAATATTTAGAATCCACCCGTGCTGATTGTAGCAGTATCCGAGATAGTGCTCCTCCGACCTCCAACTGTTCCCTGGACTATGCCCCTATCAGGAGATCGTCCAAGTAAGGGATAATTAAGACGCCTTTTCTTCGAAGAAGAATCATCAATTCGGCCATTACCTTGGTAAAGACCCCGGGGTGCCGTGGACAATCCAAACGGCAGCGTCTGAACTGATAGTGACAGTTCTGCACCACGAACCTGAGGTACCCTTAGTGAGAAGGGCAAATTTGGGACATAGAGGTAAGCATCCCTGATGTCCCGGGACACTATATAGTCCCCTTCTTCCTGGTTCGTTATCACTGCTCTGAGTGACTTCATCTTAATTTGAACCTTTGTAAGTGTTCAAAAAAAATTTTTTTTTTTTTTTTTTTAGAATAAGTCTCACCTAGCCTTCTGGCTTCAGTACCACAATATAGTGTGGAATAATACCCCTTTTCTGTAGTAGGAGGGGTAATTTAATTGTCACCTGCTGGGAACACAGCTTGTGAATTTTTTCCCATACTACCTCCTTGTCGGAGGGAGACTTGGTAAAGCAGACTTCAGGAGCCTGCGAAGGGGAAACGTCTCGACATTCCCATCTGTACCCCCGGGATACTACATGTAGGATCCAGGGGTCCTGTACGGTCTCAGCGCCATGCTGAGAACTTGTCAGACGCGGTGGAACGCTTCTGTTCCTGGGAATAGGCTGCCTGTTGCAGTCTTCTTCCCTTTCCTCTATCCCTGGGCAGATATGATCTTATAGGGACGAGAGGACTGAGGCTGAAAAGACGGTGTCTTTTTCTGCAGAGATGTGACTTAGGGTAAAAAACGGTGGATTTTCCAGCAGTTGCCGTGACCACCAGGTCCGATGGACCGACCCCAAACAAGTCCTCTTCCTTTATACGGCCATACTGTGCCGTTTGGAATCTGCATCACCTGACCACTGTCGTGTCCATAACATCTTCTGGCAGTTATGGACATCGCGTTTATTCATGATGCCAGAGTGCAAATATCCCTCTGTGCATCTCGCATATATAGAAATGCTCTATAGTCAATAAAATACTGTCCCTGTCAAGGGTATCAATATTTTTAGTCAGGGAATCCGACCAAGCCACCCTAGCTCTGCACATCCAGGCTGAGGCGATCGCTGGCCGCAGTATAACACCAGCATGTGTGTATATACTTTTTATTATATTTTCCAGCCTTGTCAGCTGGTCCTTGAGGACGGCCCTATCTATAGACGGTACCGCCACTTGTTTTGATAAGCGTGTGAGCGCCTTATCCACCTTAAGGGGTGTTTCCCAACGCGCCCTAACTTCTGGCGGGAAAGGGTATACCGCCCATAATTTTCTATCGGGGGGAACCCACGCATCATCACACACTTTATTTAATTTATCTGATTCAGGAAAAACTATGGTAGTTTTTTCACATCCCACATAATACCCTCTTTTGTGGTACTTGTAGTATCAGAAATACGTAACACCTCCTTCATTGCCTTTAACGTGTGGCCCTAATAAGGAATACGTTTGTTTATTCACCGTCGACACTGGATTCAGTGTCCCTGTCTGTGTCTGTGTCGACCGACTAAAGTAAACGGGCGTTTTAAAAACCCTTGACGGTGTTTTTGAGACGTCTGGACCGTACTAATTGTTTGTCGGCCGTCTCATGTCGTCAACCGACCTTGCAGCGTGTTGACATGATCACGTAATTTCCTAAATAAGCCATCCATTCCGGTGTCGACTCCCTAGAGAGTGACATCACCATTACAGGCAATTGCTCCGCCTCCTCACCAACATCGTCCTCCTACCTGTCGACACACACGTACCGACACACAGCACACACACAGGGAATGCTCTGATAGAGGACAGGACCCACTAGCCCTTTGGAGAGACAGAGGGAGAGTTTGCCAGCACACACCAAAAACGCTATAATTATATAGGGACAACCTTATATAAGTGTTTTCCCTTATAGCATCTTAATATATATATATAAGCATATCGCCAAATTAGTGCCCCCCCTCTCTGTTTTAACCCTGTTTCTGTAGTGCAGTGCAGGGGAGAGCCTGGGAGCCTTCCCTCCAGCCTTTCTGTGAGGGAAAATGGCGCTGTGTGCTGAGGAGATAGGCCCCGCCCCTTTTTCGGGCGGCCTCGTCTCCCGCTCTTAACGGATTCTGGCAGGGGTTAAATATCTCCATATAGCCTCCGGAGGCTATATGTGAGGTATTTTTAGCCAAAATAGGTATTCATTTGCCTCCCAGGGCGCCCCCCTCCCAGCGCCCTGCACCCTCAGTGACTGCCGTGTGAAGTGTGCTGAGAGGAAAATGGCGCACAGCTGCAGTGCTGTGCGCTACCTTTAGAAGACTGAGGAGTCTTCTGCCGCCGATTCTGGACCTCTTCTTACTTCAGCATCTGCAAGGGGGCCGGCGGCAAGGCTCCGGTGACCATCCAGGCTGTACCTGTGATCGTCCCTCTGGAGCTGATGTCCAGTAGCCAAGAAGCCAATCCATCCTGCACGCAGGTGAGTTCACTTCTTCTCCCCTAAGTCCCTCGTTGCAGTGATCCTGTTGCCAGCAGGACTCACTGTAAAATAAAAAACCTAAGCTAAACTTTCCTAAGCAGCTCTTTAGGAGAGCCACCTAGATTGCACCCTTCTCGGCCGGGCACAAAATCTAACTGGCTTGGAGGAGGGTCATAGGGGGAGGAGCCAGTGCACACCACCTGATCCTAAAGCTTTACTTTTTGTGCCCTGTCTCCTGCGGAGCCGCTATTCCCCATGGTCCTTTCAGGAACCCCAGCATCCACTAGGACGATAGAGAAAATTAAACGGTTAAACCAGACAAACCCATGGGAGGGATCGCAGCGTCCCCCAGATGGACTCAGAGAAAGATTTTACGGTAAGTAAACAAAAATCCCTATTTCTCTGTCATCCATCTGGGGGACGCTGCGCCGTTACTTGTGGGATTTCCCAAAGCAAGCTACTGAGAGGAGGGAGACTGCGACGGCATAGCCGTCTGCAAAATACGACGCCCAACCGAGGCAGTCTCCAAACCAAAACTATGAAAACGGTAAAACTTTGTGAAAGTATGGACAGACGACCAGGTCGCCGCCCTGCACAGCTGCTCAATAGATGTGCCACCGCGAACAGCCCAAGAGGCTCCAACAGCTCTAATCGAATGAGCCCTAATAGAGTCAGGAACCGAAACATTTGAAGACACGTACGCCTGTCTGATGGCCGACGTTACCCAACGGGCCACAGTGTTCTTGGAAGCCGGCCAACCTTGTTTGGGAGCATCAATACCAACAAAGTATCCGTACGACGAAAAGACTCCGTACGAGACAAATAAACACGTAAGGCCCGAACTACATCCAGGAGGGCCAAATGGGAGTTCTCCCCGGGAGAAGACGACGGAGTAAATGCTGGAAGGACAATGTCCTGATTTAAATGGAATGCTGAAACAACCTTTGGAAGGAAAGAAGGCTTAGTCCGCAGAACCACCCGGTTCTCATGAAACACTAATAAGGGCGGCCTGCAAGAAAGGGCCGCCAATTCAGACACTCGTCTAGCAGAGGCAATAGCTAAAAGAAAAAACAACTTTTAGTGTTAGATAACGTAGTTCTACAGATTCCAAAGGCTCAAATGGAGATTTTTGAAGGGCCGTAAGGACCAAGTTTAAATCCCAGGGAGGAACCAGAGGAACAAAAGGTGGTTGAATTCTAAGTACTCCCTGAAGGAATGTCTGAACCTCTGGAATGATCGCTAGTTTCTTTTGAAAAAGAACCGACAAGGCCGAAACCTGACCCTTCAGTGAAGAAAGCCTCAGACCCTTCTCGAGGCCCTCTTTAAGGAAAGATAGCAGGCGAGGAAGTCTAAACAGATGCGGAGTAAACCCCCGCTTTTCGCACCAAGCAATGTAAATACGCCATACTCTATGGTAAATGCCAGAAGTCACCGGTTTCCTAGCCCGAATCATCATCTGCACAACAGAACGAGAAAGACCTTTTGCTTTTAAAATGTTGGATTCAAGAACCAAGCGTCAAAGCCAGCCGACTTAAATCTGGGTGGTGACAAGGCCCTTGAAGAAGAAGATCTGGTCGCAGGAGGAGATTAAAGGGGTCTCCGACGACCATGCTGCGCAGAAGAGTGTACCACTGTCGGCGCGGCCAATCTGGAGCCACCAGAATTATTGCGAGACCTTCTCGCCGAATGCGTTGAAGTAGACGTGGAATCAGCGGAATTGGCAGAAACACGTAACCCAGTTGAAACTGCCACGGGCTGTTAGAGCATCGATCAGAAAACGCTTGAGGATCCCGAGTACGTGAGCCGTAGTGAGGAAGCTTCTTGTTGAGACGAGACGCCATTAGGTCTACATCGGGCCGCTAGAGAGAGAAAAACCTCCTGGTGAAGTTCCCATTCTCCCGGATGAATCGTGTGACGACTCAAAAAAATCCGCTTCCCAGTTCTCGACTCCTGGAATGTGAATTGCGGATATTACTGGAACCCACCTTTCCGCCCACGTGAGAATCTGAGCGACTTCTCTCATGGCGGACCAGCTGCGAGTTCCTCCCTGTTTGTTGATGTAAGCCACTGCTGTGGCATTGTCGGACTGCACCCGAACTGGATGACCCTGTACCATGGTCTGAATCTGAAGGAGTGCATACCGGATTGCCCTCAATTCCAGAATGTTGATCTGTAACTTCGACTCATGACTGTTCCAGCGCCCCTGGAAGTGATGAGTCTGGAACACTGCCCCCCAACCGCTGAGGCTTGCGTCCGTGGTGACCATCATCCAAGACCAAACCGTGAACGGCGCTCCTTTTCTCAAATTGTGACTGTGAAGCCACCAGTGAAGCGACTGCCGAGTCTTCACCAACAATCGGATCAACTGCAATTCGAGACGTGTATCCATCCGAGTCCAACAGCCGAGAATCTGAGCCGGAAGAGGTCGGGCATGAAATCTGGCGTATGGGACTGCCTCGAAGGAAGACACCATCTTGCCTAACACCTGCATGCATCTGAGGACCGACACTACCGGTAAGTGCAACAGGGTCCGGATTCTGGACTGCAGATCCCGAATTTTGTCCGTAGGAAGAAACACCTTCTGGCTGTTGGTGTCGAATAAAAGTCCCAGAAAAATCATTTTCTGGGCAGGGAGTAAAGACGACTTTGGAAAGTTTATTATCCATCCGAATGACTGCAGAGTCTCTATCGTTAGACGCAGGCTCTGATTGAGAATCTCCTCTGACGGGGCCTTGATCAACAAATCGTCCAAGTATGGAGTGATGTTGACCCCCTGACAACGGAGAGCAGCGACGACATGACCCATGACCTTTGTAAATACTCGAGGAGCCGTGGAAAGACCAAAGGGAAGGGCCTGAAACTGAAAATGCCACGGACCGACTGCAAATCTCAGAAGAGATTGATGACCTACCCAAATAGGAACATGTAGGTATGCGTCTTTTATGTCTATTGAAGCCAAATATTTCCCTGGTTCCATGGCAGCGATTATTGACCGAATGGATTCCATCTTGAATATTTGGGTTGAGGGCTTTTAGATTCAGAATGGGTCGGAACGAACCGTCCGGTTTGTCCACGAGAAAAAGACCCGAGTAAAAACCCCGACCTCTCTGTTGAGCGGGAACTGGAAGAATTACACCATTCTGTAAAAGAGTGGCTGTTGCATGAAGAAGAGCCTGACGTCTGGAGGGATCGCTCGGAAGGGGAGTGACGAACAGACGATATGGGACTGGTTCCTCGAGATCTAACACATATCCCCTGGATATATGACCCCCGTCACCCAGCGATCTGGGTTCGACAGAAGCCATACCTCTTTGAACTGTAGTAACTGAGCTCCAACCGTCATTGATGCCCCCGGCGATCGTGAACCGTCATGCAGTAGGTTTGTCGGCAGGTTTACTGGCTGGTATACGAGTTGCCTGTGTTCCTCTACCTCGGAATGCCCCTCTTCGTGGGTACCTGGAAAAAGCACGAAAGGAATGGGAATTACCTCTTCCCTGCGTACGAAAGTACCGAAATCTTGTAGTCTTAGGTTTCTGAGGAGCAACTGGAAGAAAAGGGCTCTTTCCCCCTGTAGTATCGGAAATAATCTTCTTTAATTCTGACCCGAAAAGAAACTCACCTTCAAAGGGCACCGCCGTCAAGGTCTGTTTTGAGTCAGAATCGGCATTCCAAACCCGAAGCCAAAGAGACCGTCTTGCTGTCACGGTCAAGGCAGAAATACGGGATTGCAGCGCAGCCGAATCTAACAAGGCCTCACCCACATAAGTAAGAGCCTCCAAAATCTGTTCTGCTAACTGAATGGCTTCCGATGGATCGTCAGACTGCATTCCAGATACGACCTGTTCCAGCCAGTCATCCACGGCCTTGAGGACCCAAGCGCCAGCTAGAATTGGGCGAAGAAAAACACCTGATAAAGAAAACATAGATTTAAGTATTGCTTCAATCTTCCTATCCGTTGGATCCTTCAACGTCACAGACTGTACAGAAGGAATAACCGTAGCTTTTGCTAAATGTGAAATAGAGGCGTCTACCTTTGGAGCCGTTTCCCAAAATCTTGTATCCTCCTCTGTAAAAGGATAGAGAAATTTTAACTTCTTAGGGGCCTGGAAACGAGAATCCGGCTTAAGCCAGGGTTCCTTTAAAATATCCGCAAAATGAGAGTAAGAAGGGAAGGCCGTAACCTGTCTCTTCTGTGGTTTGAAAAAAAAAACAGAGGAAGTCTCTGCCACTTCCGTATCCTGAATATTAAGAGTCTGAAGGATTGCTTCTATCAGCAATCTAACACCTGAGCTAGTAGAAAATTCCTCATCCTCCCAGGTCGAAATTTCATCCCACTCTGGGCCCCTCCTCCAATGGGGATGTCTCCAACTCCTCCCCCGGGAAGGTTATAGCGGGCAACGTCTGTGGCCATTTTGCAGCAGAAGAACTGCCGGCAGAGCTTACAAATTTGTTTAGAGATTGAGTTAAATCAACAAGACACCTGCCCATATTCTGCGCCCAGAGAGGTTCCGCCGTATTCTGACCGGAATCAGCCTCCGATCTGGACTGACGTAAATCAGAAATGGCATCTACCATGTTCCTGGCCCAAGTAGGCATAGACTGATCCGCAGAACCTCCTTGCTGGTCCGCCACAGATGCACCAGAGCATGCAGTACACAGGGTACTCGCGTCCGCGCTACCCTTAGCCAGCTTTGACCCACATTGTGAGCATGAAAAATAAACCACCGAGGATGTCTTCCCCTTTGTAGATTTGTCTGGCTTACCGGTCATAATGAAAACCTTTTTTTTTTTTTTTTTAAGAACAATGTACTACAAACGACCTAACCCAGTAGAGTAGTGGACAGTAGTGTGACTCCTACTGTGCAATTTATATTGAAATAATATATAAGTTATACTGTGCAAAAGAAACAGATAACCTTCACTAAAGTATAGAAGGACACTATGCCCCCAAAGTATACTTGCTGTTAGGTGACCCCCACTGAACAAGTAGGTTGAGTAGTAGTGAGCCAAATAAGTGTTTTAGCCGCGTGTGTGCACAGCGTCCCCCGTACTGCCTCTGGAGAAGATGGCGCCCCGGAGCTCTGTCGACGCTGACTGGAGTGCGTACGCGGTAGTGCAGGGCGGGAATCCGTCCCCTCTGCCACGGACGTACGTGCCGGGTCCTCTCTGAGAAGGCGCGCCGGGTCCTCTCTGAGAAGGCGCGTTGTAGCCTGAAGTCCCCGGCTCGTGCGTGCCGCTACATACAGCGGCTCCAAGCGCCCCCCTTCCCCCTCAGGGAGTGACTCACCGCTCTCCCGGACTCCGGACTATCCGTACACCAGTAGCAGGGATCAGTAAAGCCCTCGCTACTGTGTACCACCCCACATCACCGGGCAAAGGGGAGGGAGGCAGGTGAGGGAAATGTTGTGGTGTGCCACAGTAGGCACACGGAAAGTATCAATAAATAAAATATAATAAGAATTTACTTACCGATAATTCTATTTCTCGTAGTCCGTAGTGGATGCTGGGGACTCCGTAAGGACCATGGGGAATAGCGGCTCCGCAGGAGACTGGGCACAAAAGTAAAGCTTTAGAACTACCTGGTGTGCACTGGCTCCTCCCCCTATGACCCTCCTCCAAGCCTCAGTTAGGATACTGTGCCCGGACGAGCGTACACAATAAGGAAGGATTTTGAATCCCGGGTAAGACTCATACCAGCCACACCAATCACACCATATAACTTGTGATCTAAACCCAGTTAACAGCATGATAACAGAGGAGCCTCCAGAAAAGATGGCTCACTACAGCAATAACCCGATTTTTTTTTTTGGTAACAATAACTATGTACCAGTATTGCAGACAATCCGCACTTGGGATGGGCGCCCAGCATCCACTACGGACTACGAGAAATAGAATTATCGTTAAGTAAATTCTTATTTTCTCTGACGTCCTAGTGGATGCTGGGAACTCCGTAAGGACCATGGGGATTATACCAAAGCTCCCAAACGGGCGGGAGAGTGCGGATGACTCTGCAGCACCAAATGAGAGAACTCCAGGTCCTCCTCAGCCAGGGTATCAAATTTGTAGAATTTTACAAACGTATTTGCTCCTGACCAAGTAGCTGCTCGGCAAAGTTGTAAAGCCGAGACCCCTCGGGCAGCCGCCCAAGATGAGCCCACCTTCCTTGTGGAATGGGCTTTTACAGATTTCGTCTGTGGCAGGCCTGCCACAGAATGTGCAAGCTGAATTGTACTACAAATCCAACGAGCAATAGTCTGCTTAGAAGCAGGAGCACCCAGCTTGTTGGGTGCATACAGAATAAACAACGAGTCAGATTTTCTGACTCCAGCCGTCCTGGAAACCTATATTTCCAGGGCCCTGACAACGTCTAGCAACTTGGAGTCCTCCAAGTCCCTAGTAGCCGCAGGCACCACAATAGGTTGATTCAGGTGAAACGCTGAAAACCACCTTAGGGAGAAACTGAGGACAAGTCCTCAATTCCGCCCTGTCCGAATGGAAAATCAGATGAGGGCTTTTACAGGATAAAGCCGCCAATTCTGACACGCACCTGGCCCAGGCCAGGGCCAACAGCATGACCACTTTCCATGTGAGATATTTTAACTCCACATATTTAAGTGGTTCAAACCAATGTGACTTTTGGAACCCAAAAACTACATTTAGATCCCAAGGTGCCACTGGAGGCACAAAAGGAGGCTGTATATACAGCACCCCTTTCACAAACGTCTGAACTTCAGGGACTGAAGCTAGTTCTTTCTGGAAGAAAATTGACAGGGCCAAAATTTGAACCTTAATGGACCCCCATTTCAGGCCCATAGACACTCCTGTTTGCAGGAAATGTAGGAATCGACCTAGTTGAAAATTCCTCCGTCGGGGCCTTACTGGCCTCGCACCACGCAACATATTTTCGCCAAATGCGGTGATAATGTTTTGCGGTTATATCTTTCCTGGCTTTGATCAGGATAGGAATGACTTCATCCGGAATGCCTTTCTCCTTCAGGATCCGGCGTTCAACCGCCATGCCGTCAAACGCAGTCGCGGTAAGTCTTGGAACAGACAGGGTCCTTGCTGGAGCAGGTCCCTTCTTAGAGGTAGAGGCCACGGATACTCCGTGAGCATCTCTTGAAGTTCCGGTTACCAAGTCCTTATTGGCCAATCCGGAGCCCGAATATAGTGCTTACTCCTCTCCATCTTATAATTCTCAGTACCTTGGGTATGAGAGGCAGAGGAGGTAACACATACACTGACTGGTACACCCACTGTGTTACCAGAGCGTCTACAGCTATTGCCGGAGGGTCCCTTGACCCGGCGCAATACCTGTCGAGTTTTATAAACACGTGGAAGACTTCTGGGTGAAGTCCCCACTTGCTGACAGTGCTATCACATGATTTTCCGCCCAGCGAAGAATCCTTGCAGCTTCTGCCATTGCCCTCCTGCTTCTTGTGTCACCCTGTCTGTTTACGTGGGTGACTGCCGTGATGTTGTCCGAATGGATCAACTCCGGGTGACCTTGAAGCAGAGGTCTTGCTGAGCTTAGAGCATTGTAAATGGCCCTTAGCTTCAGGATATCTATGTGAAGTGATGTCTCCAGGCTTGACCATAAGCTCTGGAAATTCCTTCCCTGTGTGACTGCTCCCCAGCCTCGCAGGCTGGCATCCGTGGTCACCAGGACCCAGTCCTGAATGTCGAATCTGCGGCCCTCTAGAAGATGAGCACTCTGCAACCACCACAGAAGAGACACCCTTGTGCTTGGTGACAGGGTTATCCGCTGATGCATCTGAAGATGCGACCCGGACCATTTGTCCAGCAGGTCCCACTGGAAAGTTCTTGCGTGGAATCTGCCGAATGGGATTGCTTCGTAGGAAGCCACCATTTTTCCCAGAACCCTTTCATTGATGTACTGAGACTTGGCTCGGTTATAGGAGGTTCTCGACTAGCTCGGATAACTCCCTGACTTTCTCCTCCGGGAGAAACACCTTTTTCTGGACTGTGTCCAGGATCATCCCTAGGAACAGACGACGAGTCGTCGGAATCGGCTGCGATTTTGGAATATTGAGAATCCAATCGTGCTGCCGCAACACTACCTGAGATAGTGCTACACCGACCTCCAACTGTTCCCTGGATCTTACCCTTATCAGGGAATCGTCCAAGTAAGGGATAACTAAAATTCCCTTCCTTCGAAGGAGTATCATCATTTCGGCCATTACCTTGGTAAAGACCCGGGGTGCCGTGGACCATCCATACGGCAGCGTCTGAAACTGATAGTGACAGTTCTGTACCATAAACCTGAGGTACCCTTGGTGAGAAGGGTAAATTGGGACATGAAGGTAAGCATCCTTGATGTCCCGAGACATCATGTAGTCCCCTTCTTCCAGGTTCGCAATCACTGCTCTGAGTGACTCAATCTTGAATTTGAACCTCCGTATGTAAGTGTTCAAGATTTTAGATTTAGAATCGGTCTCACCGAGCCGTCCGGCTTCGGTACCACAACAGTGTGGAATAATACCCCGTTCCCTGTTGCAGGAGGGGTACCTTGATTATCACCTGCTGGGAATACAGCTTGTGAATGGCTTCCAAAACTGCCTCCCTGTCAGAAGGAGACATCGGTAAAGCAGACTTTAGGAAACGGCGAGGGGGAGACGTCTCGAATTCCAATTTGTACCCCTGAGATATCACCTGAAGGATCCAGGGGTCTACTTGCGAGTGAGCCCACTGCGCGCTGAAATTCATTGAGACGGGCCCCCACCGTGCCTGATTCTGCTTGTAAAGCCCCAGCGTCATACTGAGGGCTTGGCAGAGGCGGGAGAGGGCTTCTGTTCCTGGGAACTGGCTGATTTCTGCAGCCTTTTTCCTCTCCCTCTGTCACGGGGCAGAAATGAGGAACCTTTTGCCCGCTTGCCCACGAAAAGACTGCGCCTGATAATACGGCGTCTTCTTATGTTGAGAGGCGACCTGGGGTACAAACGTGGATTTCCCAGCTGTTGCCGTGGCCACCAGGTCTGAAAGACCGACCCCAAATAACTCCTCCCCTTAATAAGGCAATACTTCCAAATGCCGTTTGGAATCCGCATCACCTGACCACTGTCGTGTCCATAACCCTCTACTGGCAGAAATGGACAACGCACTTAGACTTGATGCCAGTCGGCAAATATTCCGCTGTGCATCACGCATATATAGAAATGCATCTTTTAAATGCTCTATAGGCAATAATATACTGTCCCTATCTAGGGTATCAATATTTTCAGTCAGGGAATCCGACCACGCCAACCCAGCACTGCACATCCAGGCTGAGGCGATTGCTGGTCGCAGTATAACACCAGTATGTGTGTAAATACATTTTAGGATACCCTCCTGCTTTCTATCAGCAGGATCCTTAAGGGCGGCCATCTCAGGAGAGGGTAGAGCCCTTGTTCTTACAAGCGTGTGAGCGCTTTATCCACCCTAGGGGGTGTTTCCCAACTCACCCTAACCTCTGCGGGAAAGGATATAATGCCAATAACATTTTAGAAATTATCAGTTGTTATCGGGGGAAACCCACGCATCATCACACACCTCATTTAATTTCTCAGATTCAGGAAAACTACAGGTAGTTTTTCCTCACCGAACATAATACCCCTTTTTGGTGGTACTCGTATGATCAGAAATGTGTAAAACATTTTTCATTGCCTCAATCATGTAACGTGTGGCCCTATTGGAAGTCACATTTGTCTCTTCACCGTCGACACTGGAGTCAGTATCCGTGTCGGCGTCTATATCTGCCATCTGAGGTAACGGGCGCTTTAGAGCCCCTGACGGCCTATGAGACGTCTGGACAGGCACAAGCTGAGTAGCCGGCTGTCTCATGTCAACCACGGTCTTTTATACAGAGCTGACACTGTCACGTAATTCCTTCCAACAGTTCATCCACTCAGGTGTCGACCCCCTAGGGGGTGACATCACTATTACAGGCAATCTGCTCCGTCTCCACATCATTTTTCTCCTCATAAATGTCGACACAACGTACCGACACACAGCACACACACAGGGAATGCTCTGATAGAGGACAGGACCCCACTAGCCCTTTGGGGAGACAGAGGGAGAGTTTGCCAGCACACACCAGAGCGCTATATATATATATATATATATACACACACACACACACAGGGATAACCTTATATAAGTGTTTTTCCCCTTATAGCTGCTGTATTGTTTATACTGCGCGTAATTAGTGCCCCCCTCTCTTTTTTAACCCTTTCTGTAGTGTAGTGACTGCAGGGGAGAGCCAGGGAGCTTCCCTCCAACGGAGCTGTGAGGGAAAATGGCGCCAGTGTGCTGAGGAGATAAGGCCGCCGAGAAGGGGGCGGAGCCTATCTCCCGTTTTTCTGTGTATTCTGGCAGGGGTTAAATTCATCCATATAGCCCAGGAGCTATATGTGATGCATTTTTTGCCATCCAAGGTGTTTTTATTGCGTCTCAGGGCGCCCCCCCCCCAGCGCCCTGCACCCTCAGTGACCGGAGTGTGAAGTGTGCTGAGAGCAATGGCGCACAGCTGCAGTGCTGTGCGCTACCTTGTTGAAGACAGGACGTCTTCTGCCGCCGATTTTCCGGACCTCTTCTGTCTTCTGGCTCTGTAAGGGGGCCGGCGGCGCGGCTCTGGGACCTATCCATGGCTGGGCCTGTGATCGGTCCCTCTGGAGCTAATGTCCAGTAGCCTAAGAAGCCCAATCCACTCTGCACGCAGGTGAGTTCGCTTCTTCTCCCCTTAGTCCCTCGATGCAGTGAGCCTGTTGCCAGCAGGTCTCACTGAACATAAAAAACCTAAAACTAACCTTTTCACTAAGCAGCTCAGGAGAGCCACCTAGTGTGCACCCTTCTCGTTCGGGCACAAAAATCTAACTGAGGCTTGGAGGAGGGTCATAGGGGGAGGAGCCAGTGCACACCAGGTAGTTCTAAAGCTTTACTTTTGTGCCCAGTCTCCTGCGGAGCCGCTATTCCCCATGGTCCTTACGGAGTCCCCAGCATCCACTAGGACGTCAGAGAAATGAAGAATATAAAGCATATGAAGGATAGACCAATACTGTCAGAGACAGATTGTGTCTATCCTGTACCTTCTCACTGCCGAACTTCTTCCCCTAGAAACAGGAATCAAGCCCCAGTGACCAAAGTGTGGTGGCTTCCAGCGGCAGAATAGAGTGGGAGCTTCTATCTAACCCCACTCTAGTAGTACCTGTCACCTGTATACAGGGACTAGGCACACAAATAATAAAGGAATAAAATAATAAAATAATAAAACCTAACTAAAATCTTCAGAGAGAGAAAATCTGTGTCTGTACTCCACAGGCACAAAACTGAAACTGGGGTACTGGCTAGGCAGGAAGGAGATGGGAGGGGTTAGAGGGGGGGAGGAGTCAGGTTTTAAATAGTTCTGTGCCAAACTCCACAACCACACACCTCTAACCCACAAGTAACGGCGCAGCGTCCCCCAGATGGATGACAGAGAAATAGGTCTTAGCTGCAACGTGATGCGTCTAGGACACACCAGGAGACTGCCGTTTAATATGACAGCCGCACACACGAGTCTGTACAAAGCACCATGGAACCTGGCATAGGAAAAGCCGCGGCGCTTTGTATATAGATTCAGAGACTCAGCAGCACACAGATCTACAAGTGTTGCATATTCATTTGATCAGCAGTCTCTGTGCATCCTGGTAGTATTGCAACTAAGGGGGTTATTCAGGTTCGTTAGCAAAAAAAAAAAAAAAGCACCCAGGGGAAAACCATGTGCAGTGCAGGTGGGGCAGATGTAACATGTGCAGAGAGTGTTAGATTTGGGTGGGGTGCGTTCAAACTGAAATCTAAATTGCAGCGTAAAAAGTAAAAGCAGCCAGTATTTACCCTGCACAGAAACCATATAACCCACCCAAACCTACTGTAACTCTGCACATGTTACTTCTGCCCCACCTGCAGTGCACATGGTTTTTCCCATTAGTCTGCTCTTTTTGGATTGCTAACAAACCTGAGATGCATTAAGATGCCAGACACTAGCAGAGTCACAAGATCTGGGGGTATACTTAAAGTTTCTAAAAATGGAAAGTGATGTTGGCCATAGCAACAGATGAGATTCGGTCCATCATTTTCTAGGATACAACAGAGAAATGACAGACCACTTCATCACTTTCCATTTTTAGAAGTTTTAGTAAATTTAGCCCCTGGCGTGCGGAGAGGGGGGCTGTTTGGCGATCTAACTACGCATGCGAATAGGGGACAGTCTGGCAGCAACAACGTTTCTTACTCCGCATCAAGTCCAGTGGTCAAAAAAGATATAATGGAACAATGACAGAGCCAAACACGTTTGTATTGCACATTACACTCCGTTATTTTTTATTTTTAACAATTTTATGACTTGGGAGCCTTGTACATCTATAACATTTATACACCTACATCATATGCCTAGTAGCCAAGTTGCCTACACTTGCTATGTGATCCAAAAGTGACCATTATCACCAATCGCATCTCACTTGTCCAAGTTTTACCACCGACGAATCCGGTCTCGTGACTCAGCCCAAGCAACACACACTGCTACTTAAGTCCCATCCTCTTTCTCTGTATTCTCTGTATCCTCAGTACCCCCTCGCCCCCCCTTATCTTTCTCACTGCAGCAGGAGGTAACAGGATGCTGAACAGAAATAAACATGGCGGATAATTTTACCTTCACTGCCGCTAGCGATGAAGTCCTCATTGTGACCACCAAAGCATGAGTGTATTGTGTAGAAGCCCTGTGTCACACCTTGATACTTTCTCACTAAAACTCTATCTTGCAAGTCCCATAAATGAACGCCCTGAAGGTCAAAATGAAAGAGAAGCTACACATTAGAGTCAAATGTCACCGCATTCAGCCAGGTAATGTACTCGGCAAACTGGCATTACAGGAAAATAAAAGGACAAGCCATATTTATTTTAAGTGCCAGCTCCCTGTAAAGCCACCATCATCACCCCACGGTTTTGAAGTTGTGCCAGTGTCCCCCCCTAGTGGCTGACAGAAAAATAAAGTCACTTTTTTATGGTGAGAGAAGGTGGCGGTGGGAAATCTGACAGCACCCCCTCCCACTACAAAATGTAGTCAGCCGACATGTGGTTTTATTCTTAAGACATAACATACATGGGCCCTCCTGGAGCAAGCCAATAGCAGAAAGGGGAGAGCAGAACTTACCTGAGTAGCTACGTTTAACAATGCTAGTCTTCCGTTTTTTGATATTGTGAATGACATAATAGGATGGTCTTCTTGCACTCTGAAAAAGACAGACAGCAGGGTCAGAGATCCCGGGTCACACTCCGTACTACACATACGGAAGAGGTCTTATTGTACGGTCATGCTCTCTTTTTTTTTCATTTGTGCATGATAGAACTAGTGTAGTTTTAGTTTTTAAGCGAATGCTTACAGAGCAGACCATTAAGTCCAGTTCCATTATTTGTCTTCCCCAACAAGCAGCATTCAATCGGTTCTCACAAGTGCCCCCTTCATTTGAGATACAGACAGCTCTGTTACACCGGGCACACTTGATGCAACCCAGCCGGCGCTCTGTGTGACAGGACTCTGGCCAGAGTGCCTCGTTATGCCGCCCAAATACCATGAAGCATGTGTGGGGATGACTCTGTCCAGGGCTTAACCCAACAGGCTTCGAAAGAACTGTATTTTAGGTTCCCTAAATATATAGTCTGCAAATGGAAGTAGGACACACTCAAAATAAGTCAGAGAACACTCTGAAAGTTAGCACCACATTTCCAAAGATAGTCAAAACAAGATATTTATAAGAAAAACAAATACCTGGGGACAGGTAATGGGGTAGGGACTCAACATGACAATTATTGAGACTGGACGACCTAAGTGGAGAGGACTTTCCTAACCAAAAGGTCTTTAGTCTTTCTGAAAGTACCTTCCTGCCTCACCTTCCAAATGCTCTGCACACACACACAGAGGTGTGCAGCGTTCCCATATTACTCTGTGCTGGCAAAACACCCAGAAACAGAATAATAAGACATCTCTCACATGTTTCTGTCTGTTAGGTCCTCGAAGTTATAGCCCCGTATCCGCTGGTGGGTGTCCGAGGCGAGGACAGTCTTGCCATCAGTGAGGCACCACAGACACTGCACTCTCACACCCTCCCAGGAGTCCAGTAGGTTGCCATCTAGATCCTGTAGAGAGAGACAGATCTGAGCAGGGAGGCATGGTAGAACGTGTGTTGTCTCAAAGTGCTGGTGTTCTAGGTTTGTTTCAGCTCAAGAACATTATAAAAAGTAGTGGTGGTGGTGGTGTAGGGGGGTAAAACTACATATAAACCATAGGTAGGTGTCATCAAGAAGAGGAATGGTGTCTGCCAAGTCTCTAGGTGGAGAATGTACACCCTGTAGGTTTTTCCCACGGAGGGTGGTGTATATTTGGTGTCTGCCAAGTCTCTAAGTGGGGAATGTACACCATCTGGTGATTTCCCCCCCCCCCCCCCCCTTCCCCTGAGGAGGGTCTGTGTATATTTGGTACGTCTAATGCATCCCATCTGTAATGTGGTATATACTAAAGATGTTGGTGTAGGCTCCATCCCCCAATTTAGTCACAGAGCCAATAAGTTGGGTTTATCCCCTGCACTCCAGAGGTTGAGGCTAGATGCACTGTGCTACACTGGAGGTTTGCATTTATTGTGGGGAATAAAGCACATCATACGCATTGGTAGAACTGTCCCCGCTGGCCACCGGTCACAAATCGTTTTCCGTCAGGATTCCAGGCCACGCTCGTCAGACTGTCTTCATGAGACTGGCTCATTTTTGTCCTCAATTCACCAGACTGGAAACAGATGTAAACACAGAAAACAAGTTAATCTCTACACATCAGTAAAGGGCATTCACTCACTAGTATCGCTCAACTAATGTGGCTATTGTTTCTAGGCAGAACAGATCAGCTGATACAGGAGTGTCCTCATATACCTGCTCTTTTATTAGCGTTAGACGGTAAACATATAGTCATCCCTGGTGGCCCAGTGGATACTTACCTGGTGGCTCAAGTGGCCTCCGGTCATGTGACTGTCACTACCGGGTCAGATGACAGATCCGCATGCATTACAATAATTATCCCCCAACCCCTAGCTCTAGTGCCTAACCTCCCCTGAGAATATCATTTTGCCCATCGATATTTTAAGTATCGATATTATAAAAATTGACAACGTAATCATCAACCTAATTATTACAACCCACTTTCCCAGACAATACCTTCTCCAGTATCAACATGCTAACTATTAGCAACCCTGCCCCTTATAACAAGAAATAGTCTAGCATATTAAACATTTGGGTAGAGGGGAGACCGGCGGGGCCAAAGCTTATGACAGCTAATGTCTTCTACAGCAACATACACAAGGCTACAGAATGAAGGTGGTTCTATTATGAGAGACCTGGAATGCAGTGGAAGATGTCAGCAGTACCGCTGACAACTAGTGTGACAGCAAGTCCACCTTACCTGTACATTCCACAGCCAGAGCTCTGAGCAGTCGTCTGGGCCGCAAGCAACAAGATAGTTGTCATCTGGGCTCCAGGCGAGGTAGGAGACACCATAAGCGTGGCCTTCTAACGTCTTCAGTAACTTCAGCTGGTGTGTGTCCTGGGGAATGAAGACAATCATTTTATCTGCTGAGTAGACAGACAAAAAGGACCCAAAAAGGAAGGTAGAGCCAGTCACAGAGGTGCACTGCTCATCACAATACATGCTTGGTGTCACCGCAATATATCCTGGTCCCCTTTTGTCCAGTACTTTACACCCTAATGCTCAATCTAACCTACTCCTGGAGTAGGTTGTCAAGCAATATACAAGCAGATTCTTTTCAGCTTGTATTGCGGAGCCATTTCCTGCACAGGACTGCATGTGCCGAGTGTCTGTCGCAGCCTATGCCGACTGTTGTGCCTGTCCGTCCCTGCAAAGGCGTTGGAGGAGGCAGCCCATGTGCAGGCTGCGCTAAGCTTCATCCCCTCTAGCCGGAGACAGAGCTTAGCTGTGGGCACTAGGAACCCTAGGGGACCCTAGCGCTGTCCCATAAAGTACAGCACATGGTTAGTTCTCCAGGAAAATGGTACAGCAGTGATTTTTCTACTGCACATGCACGAAACATCCAGAAAATTGCGCGGTGCCATTTTCCCAGTGATTCCGCCAGCGCTGCGGGTATCGGGAGGGTAAGTATGAAGAATAATAGGTGCAGGGTGTGGGCTCTCCCTGGACCCCGAGGACCCATGTGCACAGCACAAACTGCACCCATTATACATACGCCAGTGTGTCTCAGCCTGCGCTGTCTGCAAGCGCCGGCTGCATAGAGCACTCTGACAAGAGGTTCTGTGTGGCCAGGGATTGCAGCTTTGGAGGGGGCAGTGAAGTGGCCACAGGGTGGGGTGATTGTTTGCCCGGGTGATTGCTGCAGAGATCTTGTTTGCCTGGGAACCCCCTCAGTTGCATGGCCGTGGGGTCGTTTTGCCTGGGGTGTGGTGATGGGGATGGGGGATGGGAGGGTAGCTGCTCAGTAATGTGGCTGGAAGGGGTGGGGAGAGAGAGATTGACAACAGTGGTCTGGCTCCTACACTTTCATCCTGGCTCTGCAGTCTATGCCAGTTTTGTAAATGTTGCGACGCGCCCTGATCCTTTTGGAAGTGACGAATTGCACCCTGCCCTCCCTACCACCACACGCAGACACAACCTGACTCTGGGAGCCGCAACAGAAGCTTGGTGGAGCACCGGATGCCCGGCCGTAGCCCAGTGCCCGGAGATGCACACCATTTATAGACCAAGGCTGGTAGTCGCTGGCAGCATGCTAACTGTGACTCCACACAAAGTCTCTGCTGCAGAGTCATCAGAAAGGAGCGGGCACACCTCATACCCACCCACAGCACACACTCTAAAGCAATCTTCTATAAAGTAGGCAATACTGTGCGGCACAATGTAAATTTGGGTCATTACAGTACATGTAATGGAACATTGATTATATTAATGATGTGTATATAAATGAATACCTAATTTTTACCACGCGTTCAAAATTATACCAAAATGTATAAATAAACCCTACAACAATATGGGCTAACACAGGCACGTTATATATAAATATAATCACACACTATATACCATCACATAGCATAACCACGCAGGACCAGAAACAGGAGAGAAGATGATCAACGCCAAAAGGTAGACGTGATTGGGGTGTACAGCTATGTTCATTTAGGAGCCTCTCCTATAAACAACTCATTCCTATAAGATTATTGAGCACAATTAACATTCCTATCCTGTTACAGGTCTTATGGAAAGGAACACTGACCTCTTTCATAATGCTAATTACCCCACTTCAGGCATCTTACACAACCGTAGAGTGTGCCAAGCAACGCACAGACTGCCCTAATCCTTCTACACCAGAGGACACACAAACAATACAAAGAACACACAAAGCAGTTCATCCTGCCCAACCAAAAGCTGCGACACAAGGGAATGGCATTTGCTTATGTCTTTTAAGATTTATAACTCGCTGCGTGCGTATTAAACATGGCAAAGCAGTGACTGTATAAACCAGCAGGCAAAGAGCAGTGTCTGTACTCACCGGATGAACCCTGAATGTACATGGCACTATACATTAAGGAAATTAATACTGCAACACCAGAGGTACCAGCGGCAGACCCCAACGTAAGGATTACCAACAGGTAGTCTAATGTGTAGGTAGACATCGGGTAGGAGAGAGGGAGGTGGTGAGGTTGTAACGCTGACCTCTAGTGGCAGGGGTGGAGAGGGCGGCTGGTATTCTCCTTCCGGCAGCTCCAAGCAGTGAGCCGCACTGTGAATCACCCAGTAAGCCACACAGTGCCGACGTTTCCACTAGTGCTGCGTGACTTTCAGCAGCATCACAGTGCCAGCCTGCAGGGATATCCAGCCGGGTGGACTTCCCTGAGAAACACTGCCCTCACTTTCCCAAACACAACTTTTTATTGCATTTGTGCTTTTGAGAGAGTGCCATATAGGTATGGGCACACAGCGATTCAGATAAGCTTTATAGAGGAGAGCAGGCAAAATATTCTGACAATGGGGACAGCTATTTCGGAAGCCTCCACCTGTCCTCTCTCACACAATAAGTAGCGTATAATATTTATATACATTTTTCAACTATTACAGGGAGAGACTTAAAAGCAGCACAAACTGTTAAATAGATGTGAACAGCAGCACAATATATAAAAACAGAAGACTGTGACCAAGCCCCAACACTCATTGTTTACGCTGAGCAAGCGTCGGCCCAGTTACTGTACAAAGTAAAGGCTCTGGTTACATGACCTTACTGAGCCACGGCATTATCAGGAGCTGTGGTAAGAGAGACATCATTTAAGCTACAAAGGCACGGGCAATACTTACTGGATCGACCTGCCAAATAATAACAGTTGTGTCTTTTGATCCCGTCGCTAGTTTAGTGCCGTCATTGGAGAACTTACAGAACCAGACTTCGTTGCAGTGTTCGGTTAGGACTTGCTGAGTGAAGCATGGAAACTGCTTCCTTAAAGAGGAGAAAAATGGGGGAAGAGGGTTAAAATCATCATAGTTGCATAGTTTAATTCCACCAAGATATCAACCTAGCTTTCTGGGTTTTAGGGGTCAATCCAATCGTGGGTGAAGGGTGTTAGCCGCCATATCAACGAAGCGGACTCCACCGGCAACGGAACCGCATCTCGCACCCTTCACGGGCCAATCTCCCCCCCAAATTCGTACAATATTGTAAGACGCTCTACGGGACTGCAAACATTGTGCGATTCCCAGCAGCCGTCCCAAGTGCGGATGATGTCTCATTCTCGCACAGGGCCAAAAAAAGCTCTCCCACAATTGGATTGACCCCTTAAAGTCTCAGGACAATAATCCTAGGCTCTTCTCTCCTAGTTATGCCGGCACAGCAAAGATTAAAGGGGTCAGAAGTCGGGAGTCCATCGCTCGTCTGGACCCATAGGGCTAGAGGCAACATCTCTTGGAGAGTGATAAAATGGAAAATGATAAACTATCAGCCAACCAGCTCCTGTTATTTTTTCAAACACGGCCTGTGACATGACAGTTAGGTGCTGATGCTGGTACTTTTCTCTCTCCAGTTTATCACTCCCCATGTGATGATGCATCTAGCCCAGTGTGTTTTTTTTTTTTTTACACAAGCAGCTGGAACATGACACGTCGGACATAAAGGACTGACAGACAGAACCCCTACCCTGATCCCAGCAACAGACAGGGCTACCAGGAAGCAGGCGAGAGACAGGAGCTCACTTACCTGCTGCAGACGTGATCAATAAGCAGGGAGACAGAGTCCAAACTATTGTCTAGTTTTGTATTGTGGTAGAGGCACCGATCTCTCTGCAGCTCCACCGCTTGACGCAGCAGCGTTTGCAGGCGTCTGGGGGGCAGCATCACGGATGGTGGCAGGTATGCTTGGGAGAAAAAGAAAATATTCAAGCAATATGGAGACTATATAAATCTTCATCTATCCGCCACCTTTTACCAGCCCAATGCAAACAGTTACACACAGCCGACTACCAACACCTGTGTGATGGAAGCACACATCTGTACGTAGCTGTGGCTGGGTTTGGGTCTGCACCCTGTGCCCCATTTGGTTTGCACAAAAACCATCAATGGCATAAGTCGTTTTGGGAAGAGTATGATACCAGGGAAGACAAAGTAATTAGATAAGAAGTCCAGGAAAAGCTTAAGTGCACACTACAAGGTAAAACTGACAAGTAAGAAAAAGAAAGCGCTGGTATAAAAGGGGTAACAGGGCAGCTAGAAGGGGGAGGAGTCAGAAGTACTTACTCTGGAGTTTATCGAGCAGCTTTGAGCGTGACACCGTCCCTTTACCTTCCCACTCGGCCTTGGCGCGCAGGTCTTCTGCATGGCTACACATTAAATACCTGCCGTGATAACACAAATTACTGTACAACAAACTGGCCTATCAATGTGGAGGGCACAGTACCGAGCAAGGTCTGTTCTCCAGTGCGTTTTACCCCCATAACTGTCCATATCACTCCTAATGTAGAGTACCTGGTATCTGTCTTTTCATTGTGTTACTACTAAATGCCATATACAGGAGCACGGCGAGGTCTAGAAGGTGCAGCTTGAGCACTAAGCTCTCTATGGCTTCAAGTCTGCTGGCCGTGCACCCTCCGGGGTTGACCGATTTACCTCCCGATAGGAAGCAAGCATAGGACAAAAGCATGCTGGATTCAAGGGCCTCCTCAATTATAGCCAGGAAAATCAGGTCTGCTTTTTATTTTTGTTTTAACTAGAGATGAGCGGGTTCGGTTTTACTCGGATTTACTCGGGTATTTCGGGCTTTGCTTATTGGCTATCCAAAACGCGTGACATCCGTGAACCAATAAGATGCCGTTTCGAGCCCCGAGTAAATCAGAGTAAAACCGAACCCGCTCATCTCTAGTTTTAACTAACTTTATTTAAAAAGCAAAAAAAGGGCAAATCAAAAAGGGAGGCAAAACCTGCTGAACAGTTCCACTTAGACTGAAGACTCAGTTACCACATGTCTGCATTTGCGTGTGTACGGTGTACAACTTTGCACTGTGGCTTATCTAAATGGCATCCATTTAAGCAGTAATTAGCACTACGTTTATCAAGTAGGCGGCCCTCACTGTACACAATGGGAAGAGTCTGTGCACGGACACAAGCGCCAGGTTTCAGCATACAGCGAAATTACGCATTTTAGTGCATTTCCATCCTATGCGTCGTAAAGAAATGGGCCGGACCAGTCTTTCCGCGAAATAGGGCGTTTCATGGCAGCAACAATGTAAGCACACAGAATCGCCCTGACCTGTGGAAGAGTCACGGGCATGTGTCTAAATCTCTGCCATGCATACAGCAAAGCAAAGCCAGTGTCTGACGTACCTCTCGCTCCTGGTATGGGGCTGGTGCGAATGACAAAAGTTGGCTTCACGGCTACCCGCTTGCAGACGCACAAACCCCCACATTAGTCGAATCTGACATTAGCATCGAGCTTCCACAACTACAGCCACATTGCATGGGACTCCGAATCGGGCCCATTCTGGAACAATCAGAATTCTCCCCTAATCAATCTGCATAAAATGAAGCCCTGGAATCACAGCCGGGAAACAGCCTCTTACCCACTGAGAATATGAATTCTCTCTGTATTGTATTTCAGCGGTGTCAGCTCACAGCGCAAGACCTGCAGGGCTTCCAGAACCTTCCCATCCTCCAAGTACTCCAGATACTTCTGTTGCAGCAGCAAGAACTTCATCCTCTGGAAGAGTTACAAGATTGTACAGTCATAGGCAGCCCTGTACACTGGTTATCAATACATTCAATATATTCACCGCTCACATTAGATTGACATAAGCCCTACTGCTCTAGGAACCAGGGGTTTGAAGTCCACAAGACAGCGCCCTCTGCTGGGTGGAGGTCATACGCACACTTGCAAAACACACAAGGTAACATAACCCGTCCAATACTACTGCTCCCTGCGACATTAAAGTATTTTGGTAGCGACAGATAAAAGGTAAATTGCAAAATAGAGCACTTCAACTGATTAATTACACCGACAGAGCAGACTTAGGTTTTAGGATTTAGGTCCTTATTTTTATGGAATGGCCAGATATAGGACAATGGTGTTTATTTCGAAAGAAGACGATGGAAACTGAAGTTACTTGAGGTAATGCTACAGAGAAAACGCTGGGAGCGTTTCCCCACCGGAAACTAGTGAGTGACAGACGACATTATGGCGCCGTCACAGTGCGGGTAAGGTTTCAGTTAACCAGTCACTATAAAAAAGAAGCTGCGGATAATGACTAAATGAGGGCCATACCTGTGCCCCTCCTCAGGTGTCTGGTGGGGTTGGAAGGGTCCTTAATAAGGTTACACCTCTGCTGCCCTGCATTGGTTGCTTTATTCACACTGCGGCCAATGCAGGGTTGTGCGGTTGTATACTGCACATAGTCTGGAGGTGAGCAAACGTAAATTCAGGCGATGGGGGCGCACAAAATTATCATACCTAAAGTAGCAGCTGAAAAATCTTTACTGGGTGGTTAGTGGGCATTGACACCTAAGACCAATCACTGGGAAAAACCAGAAAGTGGAAACACCAGACTTTTATAGGGAAACCACCCTTCCTATACTGCAAGAGGGGGCGTAAAACTGATGTGGAGGCCCATAAAATTCTAATGGATGACAACCACCATTTGGAAGGTCAGCAGTGAAGTAGGTTATAGGTATTCGTATACTTTCCTGTAGGCTACATCCAATACTTACCCCTAGTGAAGGCCGCAAATCTGCTGGCTTGACCAGTTCATGAGTAAGTAGCACAATTACATACACACACTGTATATGCTTTCCAATTGAGAAAAACATAATAATGAGGAATTTGATAGAAGAGTTAAATCATTTTGGCCTTAGGACTGATTCAGTACGAAAAGAACACATGTAAGTTTTGTCCGAACTGCGTAGAAGCCGTAAGAGTAGCCAAAGACTTCGCTGTGGTCCTCACTGATGTCGCTGGCTACTAGGGAATAAGCTAACCATATGGTAACGGCTATCAGTTCAGGCCGCAAAGTGTCTGCCAGCAGTGAGTTTAGGTGATCGGTACAAATGAAAGAAAACTCCCGTGCAACACATTTTCCCTGATATCTCCCTCTTCAGGCTCCTGGAGCATTCTGAAGCTCCACAGGTGGTCAGGAAACTGCTGATCAGCCGAGCAAAGAATGCTAGCATCTAACCTACACATGCTCTGCTCAATGTCAGGTGATTTCCCCTTACAGATACCCTTTTAGACATCCTCCAAAATCCCGGGATTTTGCACATGAACGCACACCAACCAGGGATTTTAGCGTGTCCTACCCCTTTCAGATTCACAATAGCCGGGTTCCAAGTGCGACACAGCTTGAAACCCCTTGCGGCCCGCCCCAGCGTATTGTTGGGTTGGTGACGTCACTGCTGACGCTACCGGAGGCGGCGCATTGACCCGGCTTATGCGTTCATACTGCATGCATCCCGGGTCGATTCCGGCTTCAACCCAGGACGAGACCCAGGATTAAATGACGGGACGCTCGACCCGGGATATTCTTCAGGACCCTTTCACACCGAGCAAATTACCAGGTTGATGCGTGTTCATGTGCAATGACCCGGGAAATATTCGTCAGTGTGAAAGGGGTATGAAAGGCCCCAACCCGGGAACACGATCCCAGGTTACAGACCCTGCAATTGACCAGGGATTATCCCGGGACTTAAGTCATGGGGAAACAACACGGCTTAGGTCTGAATGGTGCGATTCGGGAATTCACTTCCAGGTCGCACCTAGATGCCTCCGATTCGTGTTTGGACTGCTGGAAGGGGCGGGGCTGCCTGGATGGGTAGCGAGTAGAAGCAGCCGGCGCAGACTATTGTGGCGAGAGCGAGTGCCATGTGTGCGTTATAGAGATACAGTGGGGCAAAAAAGTATTTGGATAGCCACAGATTGTGCAAGTTGACCCACTTAAAAAGATGAGGGGGCTGTAATTTCCATCATAGGTACACTTCATGTGTGCAAGAGACAGAGCATGGAAAAATAAAAAAGCCATGTGTGCAAGAGACAGAGCCTGGGGGGAAAAAAAAAAAAGCCATGTGTGCGAGAGACGGAGAACGAAAAAAAAAAAAAACGTGTGCGAGAGACAGAGCATGGAAAAAAAATAAAAAAGCCATGTGTGCGAGAGACAGAGGATGGGGGGGAAAAAAAAAGAGCCATGTGTGCGAGACACAATCTGGAAAAAAAAAAACCCATATAGAACCAGATAGAAGAGCTTCTTAACCACTTAACTGGCTAATATTTTGAAAATAAATTGCTCCGAAATTATAATTTTTGATTGAATTAGTTCAAGAACATCTAGTTAAAAACTTAACCAACAATTTTATTTAAGAAAAAAAAATGTCCATTTTTTTTCTTTTTTGCAACACAGTATACCATACAAATAGCTTATTTTTTCAAATGCATGAACTTGAACTTTGAACACTTTTAAACTACTTAGGAAAAAAAAAAGAAGCCATGTGTGCGAGAGACCGAGCCATGTGTGCGAGAGACCGAGCATGGAAAAAAAAAAGCCATGTGTGCGAGAGACAGAGCATGGGGAAAAAAAAGCCATGTGTGCGAGAGACAGAGCATGGGGGAAAAAATAAAATAAAAAAAGCCGTGTGCGCGAGAGACTGAGCCGTGTGTGCGAGAGACTGAGCCGTGTGTGCGAGAGACAGAATCTGGGGGGGGGGGGGGGGGGGGAAGCCATGTGTGCAAGAGAAACAATCTGGAAAAAAAAAGCCATGTGTGCAAGAGACACAATCTGGAAAAAAAAGCCATGTGTGCGAGAGACACAATCTGGAAAAAAAAAAGCCATGTGTGCGAGAGACAGAATCTGGAGAAAAAAAAAGCCATGTGTGCGAGAGACAGAATCTGGAAAAAAAAGCCATGTGTGCGAGAGACAGAATCTGGAAAAAAAAGCCATGTGTGCGAGACACAGAATCTGGAAAAAAAAGCCATGCGTGCGAGAGACAGAATCTGGAAAAAAAAAAATCCATATAGAACCAGATAGAAGAGCTTCTTAACCACTTAACTGGCTAATATTTTTCCAAAAAAAATGCTCCGAAATTGTCATTTTTTTTTATTGAATTAGTTCAAGAACATCTAGTTAAAAACTTAACCAACACAATTTTATTTAAGAAAAAAAAAATGTCCATTTTTTTTTTCCTTTTTTGCAACACAGTATACCATACAAATAGCTTATTTTTTTCAAATGCATGAACTTCAACTTTAAACACTTTTAAACTACTTAGGACTTATGTAAAACTTATTTAACAGTTATTTAAGGTATAATGGAACATAAGAATTTTTTTTCAGTATGATAGACTTTGAAACAAGGCACAGCACACAGTCCAACGTTACACTCTCTGCAGTAGAACCGTGTCTCTGCGTATTTTTTTGCCACTTTCATCTCTTTTAGAGCAGCAAACGGCACATTTTCTGGCTGGATTGTCTCTTTTTTTCTGTAGCAGGGACAAACTCTGGGAAATGCCTGTCAGCCGTAAGGGGTTCGGGCTAGGTCCTGGCCGACCGCGTTTAGCTGTGCAGGGCTGTGATGTGTGGTGCTGCTCTATTAGCAACTCGGCCAGCTCCAGTCTAAATTGAAGGTGGGTTTTACCACCTCCATTTTTTTTATACAGTTTGTAAGCATTCCAAATTGCTTGGTCTAAAAGGTGGGTAAATATTTTTATGTAATATTTCTTCCCCCCTTTTACGACTTATGGAATAATTAGTAATGTGCTGGTCTGCACGGTCAACCCCACCCATTGTCAAATTGTAATCAACAGCCTGTGGTTTGACTTTGAATGTGTGGGATCTTTCAATTTCTACAAGTTCCATGTTATGAATGGTAGATAGGATACAGACATCTTTTTCGTCTCTCCACCTCATCACACACACTTTCCCCCTTTGAAAACCCACAATATCTCCCTTTTGCAGCTTTTTCTTCTTCAGAGCTTCAGGGACTTCTTTTCTGGTCATCCTCAGGGTCCCATAAGTGTCAGTCCGATGGGTCAGCAATATATCGGCAAGCTGAGGGGATGTATAAAAATTGTCTGTTGTGAGGCAATATCCCTTATTGGAGTAAGGGCTTCATCAGCGTCATTACTATTTGTGCAGATAATGGTAAATCTTTGTATTCTGCATCCATTATAGTGAGTGAGTGAGTATATATATATATAAATAAATAAATAATGCTGGACCAAATATATCCTGACTTTGCTTCACACAGCATGTACATTTTTATTCCACACCTGGATCTTTTAGTTGGTATATACTGCTTCCACCCCAGTCTGCCTTTGTAAATCAGCAGACTTTCGTCAATGCAAACGTCTCGTTCTGGGGTCAGTAGTTCAGAGAATGCTTGGTTGAGTATGAGTAAACAGGCCATATTTTCCGGATTTTGGGGTTAGGATGGGCATCTTCTTCAGCCTGATTGTCTGAAAAATGCAGGAATCTTTTTAGCAAGATAAACCTTCTGTGGGACATTACAGATGCAAAAAATGGAGATGCCAGGGCATCCCGCTTAGACCAGTACCACTCCAACAGAGGTTTTTGTATCACTCCGTGCAGCACTAGCAGGGAAATGAATACCAGCATTTCAGCAGCCATTGTTGGGACCCAATCATTGCTCCTAGAAAACTGGCTTGGAGTTGTACCACGTATGGACTGTTCAGCATACCGATTTGTTTCGGTGGTAATTAATTGGACCAAGAGGAGGTCAAAGAACAACTTGAAGTAACCCAGGATTCCATTGCGGTTACCTGTGGTTCACCTATAAAGGGAAAACGTGGTGGCGCCGGAACACAGTTGTGTGTGTCTAGTGCTCACAACTTGAGCTCAATTTCATGCTCTTCCTGCGTGGCATGCAAAAGTATTTCTTCTTCATCACTGGAACACACGTCACTTGTATCCAAATCAGAATCCAAATCCATATAATTGATGGATGACATCATAGCACTCAGTATATATAATGGATAATGATTTTCACCAAAAGATAGCTTCTGGAGTTTTATTTTAATGATCACAGGCTGTGCTGACACAGTTTAGAAAGTTGTATAGCTTTTGTGTCAATCACTGTAATAACTAACAATTGTATCACTACTTACCGCAATAATTGTTGTCTCTATCTCTCCTCAGCTACTCTGTCACAAGTCACAGTGCAGAGAGAAGAGAAATCACCTCTGTTGCTGGGGAGGATATTGAGAGGGAGTGTGGGTGTGTCCTCATAGGACTGCCTACCCTGTGTTTCTGGGAATTGATGGAGGAGGAGATTGAGAGGGAGTGTGGGTGTGTCCTCATAGGACTGCCTACCCTGTGTTGTTGGGAATTGATGGAGGAGATTGAGAGGGAGCGTGGGTGTGTCCTCATAGGACTGCCTACCCTGTGTTGTTGGGAATTGTTGGAGGAGGAGATACAGTAGTGTGTGGAAGTATGAGTAGGGTACACTTCTGTGTTACCATTGGTCAATCACTAACCATGCGCGCCAGTGCGCGATTCTGCCCTCAAAACCTAACCATGCGCGCCAGTGCGCGATTCTGGCCTCAAAACCTAACCATGCGCGCCAGTGCGCGATTCTGGCCTCAAAACCTAACCATGCGCGCCAGTGCGCGATTCTGGCCTCAAAACCTAACCATGCGCGCCAGTGCGCGATTCTGGCCTCAAAACCTAACCATGCGCGCCAGTGCCCGATTCTGGCCTCAAAACCTAACCATGCGCGCCAGTGCCCGATTCTGGCCTCAAAACCTAACCATGCGCGCCAGTGCCCGATTCTGGCCTCAAAACCTAACCATGCGCGCCAGTGCCCGATTCTGGCCTTAAAACCTAACCATGCGCGCCAGTGCCCGATTCTGGCCTCAAAACCTAACAATGCGCGCCAGTGCCCGATTCTGGCCTCAAAACCTAACCATGCGCGCCAGTGCCCGATTCTGGCCTCAAAACCTAACCATGCGCGCCAGTGCCCGATTCTGGCCTCAAAACCTAACCATGCGCGCCAGTGCCCGATTCTGGCCTCAAAACATAACCATGCGCGCCAGTGCGCAATTCTGGCCTCAAAACCTAACCATGCGCGCCAGTGCGCGATTCTGGCCTCAAAACCTAACCATGCGCGCCAGTGCCCGATTCTGGCCTCAAAACCTAACCATGCGCGCCAGTGCCCGATTCTGGTCTCAAAACCTAACCATGCGCTCCAAAACCTAACCATGCGCGCCAGTGCGCGATTCTAGCCTCAAAACCTAACCATGCGCGCCAGTGCACGATTCTGGCCTCAAAACCTAACCGTGTGCGAGTGCGCGATTCTGGGGGCAAAAATCATGTTAGCGAGTGCGCGATTCTGGGGGCAAAAATCATGTTAGCGAGTGCGCGATTCTGGGGGCAAAAATCATGTGTGCGAGTGCGCGATTCTGGGGGCAAAAATCATATGTGCGAGTGCGCGATTCTGGGGGCAAAAATCATGTTAGCGAGTGCGCGATTCTGGGGGCAAAAATCATGTGTGCGAGTGCGCGATTCTGGGGGCAAAAATCATGTGTGCAAGTGCGCGATTCTGGGGGCAAAAATCGTGTGCGAGTGCGCAATTCTGGGGGCAAAAATCATGTGTGCGAGTGCGCGATTCTGGGGGCAAAAATCATGTGTGCGAGTGCGCAATTCTGGGGGCAAAAATCATGTGTGCGAGTGCGCAATTCTGGGGGCAAAAATCATGTGTGCGAGTGCGCGATTCTGGGGGCAAAAATCATGTGTGCGAGTGCGCGATTCTGGGGGCAAAAATAAGATTTTAAACCTACCGGTAAATCTTTTTCTCCTAGTCCGTAATGTATGCTGGGGACTCCGTAAGGACCATGGGGTATAGACGGGCTCCGCAGGAGACATGGGCACTCCAAGACCTTTTAATGGGTGTGAGCTGGCTCCTCCCTCCATGCCCCTCCCCCAGACCTCAGTTATAGAACTGTGCCCAGAGGAGACGGACATTTCGAGGAAAAGGATTTTGTTAATTAAGGGGGAGATACATACCAGCTAACACCACAAACACACCGCATAACATGGTATAAAACTAAACCAGTTAACAGCATAAACAGAAATCAGAAACAGTCTGATCTCAACCGTACACAACTCTCGTGTACCTGTATCAATAACTATGTACAAGTACTGCAGATTTATGTCCGCACTGGGACGGGTGCCCAGCATCCTCTACGGACTAGGAGAAAAAGATTTACCGGTAGGTTTAAAATCTTATTTTCTCTTACGTCCTAGAGGATGCTGGGGACTCCATAAGGACCATGGGGTTTATACCAAAGCTCCAGACCGGGCGGGAGAGTGCGGACGACTCTGCAGCACCGATTGAGCAAACAGGAGGTCCTCAACAGTCAGGGTATCAAACTTGAAGAATTTTGCAAAAGTGTTTGACTTTGAACCCGACCAAGTAGCTGCTCGGCAAAGCTGTAATGCAGAGACACCTCGGGCAGCCGCCCAAGAAGAGCCCACCTTCCTAGTGGAATGGGCCTTTACCGATTTTGGTAACGGCAATCCTGCCGTAGAATGAGCCTGCTGAATCGTGTTACAGATCCAGCGTGCAATAGTCTGCTTGGAAGCAGGAGCGCCAACCTTGTTGGCCGCATATAGGACAAACAGAGCCTCTGTTTTCCTAATACGAGCCGTTCAGGCTACATATATTTTTAAAGCCCTGACTACATCAAGGGACTTGGAATCCTCCAAGAAATCCGTAGCCACCGGAACTACAATAGGTTGGTTCATGTGAAACGACGAAACCACCTTAGGTAGAAATTGTGGACGAGTTCTCAATTCCACTCTATCCACATGGAAAATCAGATAGGGGCTCTTGTGCGACAAGGCCGCCAATTCTGACACCCGCCTTGCAGATGCCAAGGCCAATAACATGACCACTTTCCACGTGAGAAATTTTAACTCAACAGTTTGAAGTGGTTCAAACCAATGTGATTTAAGAAACTGCAACACCACGTTTAGGTCCCACGGTGCCACTGGGGGCACAAAAGGAGGTTGGATGCGCAGTACACCTTTCACAAAAGTCTGTACTTCTGGAAGAGAGGCCAATTCCTTCTGAAAGAATATTGATAAGGCCGAAATCTGCACCTTAATGAAACCTAACTTTAGGCCCATATCCACTCCTGTCTGTAGAAAATGGAGAAAACGACCCAGCTGGAATCTTCCGTAGGAGCATTCTTGGATTCACACCAAGACACATACTTCCTCCAGATACAGTGATAGTGTTTCGCCGTTACTTCCCTACTCCTACTGAAATAGGAAGGATGACTTCTCATGGAATACCTTTCCTAGCTAGGATCTGGTGTTCAACCGTAATCGCGGTAAGTGCTGGAACACACACACGGCCCCTGTCGTAACAGGTCCTCTCTGAGAGGAAGAGGCCAAGGATCTTCCGTAAGCATTTCCTGAAGATCTGGATACCAGGCCCTTCAAGGCCAATCTGGAACAATGAGTATCGTCTGAACCTTTGTTCTTCTTATGATTCTCAATATTTTTGAGATGAGTGGAAGTGGAGGGAACACATAGACCGCCTGGTACACCCATGGTGTGACTAGCGCGTCCACTGCTATTGCCTGAGGGTCCCTCGAACTGAAACAATATGTCCTTCTTGTTGAGGCATGACCCATCATGTCTATTTGAGGGAGTCCCCAGCAACTTCTGCATAGACCTCTTGATGAAGACCCCACTCTCCTGGATGGAGATCGTGTCTGCTGAGGAAGTCTGCTTCCCAGTTGTCCACTCCCGGAATGAATACCGCAGACAGAGCGCTTACATGATTTTCCGCCCAGCGAAGAATCCTCGTTGCCTCCACCATTGCTGCTCTGCTCCTTGTTCCGCTCTGGCGGTTTACATGCGCCACGGCTGTGATATTGTCTGACTGGATCAGAACGGGTAGGTTGCGAAGGAGATGCTCCGCCTGTCTCAGGCATCCGTGGTCACGAGAACCCAATCTTGAATTCCAAACCTGCGACCCTCTAGAAGGTGAGCACTCTGGAGCCACCACAGGAGAGATACCCTGGCCCTGGGGGACAGGCTTATCATCTGATGCATTTGGAGATGGGACCCTGACCACTAGCTCAGTAGTTCCCACTGAAAAGTTCTTGCATGGAACCTGCCAAACGGAATGGCCTCGTAGGCCGCCACCATCTTTCTCAACACTCGAGTGCATTGATGAATCGACACTCGTTTTGGTTTCAGCAGAACCCTGACCATGTTCTGGAGTTCCAGAGCTTTTTCCACTCGGAGAAAAACCCTCTGCCGTTCAGTGTCCAGAATCATGCCCAAAAACGACAGCCGAGTTGTCGGCACCAACTGCGACTTTGGCAAATTTAGAAGCCAGCCGTGTTGTTGTAGCACCCTCAGAGAGAGCCACGCTCTTCAGTAATTGTTCTCTTGATCTTGCTTTTATTAGGAGATCGGCCAAGTACGGGATAATTGTGACACCTTGCTTGCGCAGGAGCACCATCATTTCTGTCATTACCTTGGTAAAAATCCTCGGGCAGTGGAAAGCCCAAACGGCAACGTCTGAAACTGGTAATGACAATACCGCTACAGTGAATCTCAGGAACGCCTGATGAGGATGATATATGGGGACATGAAGGTATGCATCCTTTATGTCTAGTGACACCATAAAATCTGTCCGGCTTCGGGACCACAAACAGGGTTGAATAGAACCCCTTTCCCTGTTGCAACTGGGGAACCTTGATAATCACTTGCTGTTGACACAGCTTTTGTATAGCCGCCGAAACTATTGCTCTCTCTGGGAGAGAAGCTTGCAAGGCCGATTTGAAAAATCGGCGTGGGGGCACCTCTTCGAACTCCAGTTTGTAGCCTTGGGACACAATTCCTATCACCCAAGGATCCAATCCCGAATGAACCCAGACCTGGCTGAAGACGGGCCCCCACCGGTGCGGACTCCGAAAGTGGGGCCCCAGCGTCATGCGGTGGATTTGGTAGAGGTCGGGGAGGACTTTTGCTCCTGGGAACTAGCCGAAGCTGGTGTTCTTTTCCCTCTGCCGAGGAAGGATGAACCGCGCCCCTTTCTGAATTTATGAGACCAAAAGGACTGCATCTGCAACGTAAGGCAGAAAAGACGACTTACCCGCGGTAGCTGTGGAAACGATTTCCGCGAGGCCTTCCCCAAACAGAACTTCACCCTTGTAAGGCAAAGCCTCCATAAGTCTCTTGGAGTCAGCATCCCCAGACCATTGGCGGGTCTACAGTGACCTCCTAGCTGAAATTGCCATGGCATTCGCTCTTGAACCCAAGAGCCCAATATCTCTCGCAGCCTCCCTCATATATAACGCTGCGTCTTTTATGTGACCTAAAGTCAACAAAACACTATCTTTATCGAGGGTGTCCGCGTCAGATGACAAGTTATCTGCCCATGCTGCAATTGCGCTCCCCACCCATGCCGACGCTACCGCCGGTCTGAGCAGGGCTCCTGTGGTCGCATAAATAGATTTTAAGGTGATCCGCAGGATCTTTTAAGGTCGCCGTGTACGGGGACGGTAGGGCCATCTTTTTGGACAAGCGCATCAGGGCCTTGTCCACAGTGGGTGAAGATTCCCACCGTAACCTGTCCTGTGAGGGTAAAGGATACGCCATTATAATTCTCTTGGGAATCTGCAGCCTTTTGTCTGGAGTTTCCCAAGCCTTTTCAAATAAAGCGTTCAGCTCATGTGAGGGGGGAAATGTTACTTCAGGTTTCTTCCCCTTAAACATAGACCCGTGTGTCCGGGACAGACGGGTCCTCTGTGATATGTAATACATCTTTTATTGCAATAATCATGTATTGAATACTCTCTGCCACCCTTGGGTGCAACTTTGCCTCATCATAGTCGACACTGGAGTCGGAATCCGTGTCGGTATCAGTGTCTGCTATCTGGGTAAAGGGACGTTTTTGGGACCCTGAAGGGTCCTGTGACAGTAAGAGCCATGGAGTGACTCCCTGGTTGGCATTTTGACTCTGCTTTGTCCAATCTCTTATGTAATAAAGCCACATTTGCATTCAAAACATTCCACGTCAACCCAATTAGCCGTCGGCGGTGCCTCCGGAGACAATACTACCATCTGCTCTGCATCCTCCCTAGAAGAGCCTTCTGCTTCAGACATGTCGACACACACGTACTGACACCCCACACACACTGGAATATATGGATATGGGGACAGACCCACAATAAAGCCCTTTGGAGAGACAGAGAAAGTTTGCCAGCTCACACCCAGCGCCCTGTGGTTCTGAAACGAAGTCCCAGACTAGTAAGCGCTTTTATAATAATATATTTTTCACCAAATTAATGTGCCCCCCCCCCCTCGTTTTGCACCTTGTTACTGGAGTACAGCAGGGGAAGAGTCCGGGAGCAGCTTCTCTGCAGCAAGCTGTGGACAAAATGGCGCTGGTTAGAGCTGAGGGAACAAGCTCCACCCCTCGATGTCGGGCTTCGGTCCCGCTGTTTCTTTATCCTGGCGGGGCTTTATATACTGCCTCTGCAGTATTTATACTTGTGCCAGCCTATATATATGAGGTAAAAATTGCTGCCCAGGGCGCCCCACCTGTGCCCTGCACCCTTGCTGTGTGTGTGTGTGTGTGTGTGTGTGTGTGTGTGTGTGTGTGTGTGTGTGTGTGTGTGTGAGCAATGGCGTGCAGCGCGACTGCTGCGCTGTACCTCACGAAGATCTGAAGTCTTCTGCCGCCTTTGAAGTCTTCTTGCTTCCTATACTCACCCGGCTTCTATCTTCCGGCTCTGCGAGGACGACGGCGGCGCGGCTCTGCGAGGACGACGGCGGCGCGGCTCTGCGAGGACGACGGCGGCGCGGCTCTGCGAGGACGACGGCGGCGCGGCTCTGCGAGGACGAACAGCGGATGACACCTGTGTTCCGACCCTCTGGAGCTAATGGTGTCCAGTAGCCTAAGAAGCAGAGCCTATCAGTAAAGTAGGTCTGCTTCTCTCTCCTCAGTCCCACGATGCAGGGAGCCTGTTGCCAGCAGTGCTCCCTGAAAATAATAAACCTAACAAATATGCTTTTTCAGAGAAACTCAGGAGAGCTCCCCTGCAGTGCATCCAGTCTCCACTGGGCACAGAATCTAACTGGGGGAGGGGCATGGAGGGAGAAGCAAGCTCATGCCCATTAAAAGGTCTTGGAGTGCCCATGTCTCCTGCGGAACCCGTCTATACCGCATGGTCCTTACGGAGTCCCCAGCATCCTCTAGGGCGTAAGAGAAACCATGTGTGCGAGTGCGCGATTCTGGGGGCAGAGCCATGTGCGCGAGTGCCAGAGCTTTTCGGGATCTGGAATTTTTTCTCTGGATTTTCACAGGACTTTTCAAATATAGCGTTTAATTCTTTTGACGCAGGGAAGGTTAGCGAGGCTTTCTTATTGTCCGTGAAGTAAGTCTCCTCAACGGGCTCAGATGGCGTGTCAGTAATGTTCAACACATCTCTAACGGCCTCAATCATGAGCTGCACCCCCCTTTGCAAGAATTACTTACCGATAATTCTATTTCTCGTAGTCCGTAGTGGATGCTGGGAACTCAGTAAGGACCATGGGGAATAGCGGCTCCGCAGGAGACTGGGCACAAAGGTAAAATCTTTAGGACTACCTGGTGTGCACTGGCTCCTCCCCCTATGACCCCCCTCCAAGCCTCAGTTAGGATACTGTGCCCGGACGAGCGTACACAATAAGGAAGGATTTTGAATCCTGGGTAAGACTCATACCAGCCACAGCAATCACACCGTACAACCTGTGATCTGAACCCAGTTAACAGCATGATAACAGAGGAGCCTCTGAAAAGATGGCTCACAACAATAATAACCAGATTTTTGTAACAATAACTATGTACAAGTATTGCAGACAATCCGCACTTGGGATGGGCGCCCAGCATCCACTACGGACTACGAGAAATAGAATTATCGGTAAGTAAATTCTTATTTTCTCTGACATCCTAGTGGATGCTGGGAACTCCGTAAGGACCATGGGGATTATACCAAAGCTCCCAAACGGGCGGGAGAGTACGGATGACTCTGCAGCACCGAATGAGAGAACTCCAGGTCCTCCTCAGCCAGGGTATCAAATTTGTAGAATTTAGCAAACGTGTTTGCCCCTGACCAAGTAGCTGCTCGGCAAAGTTGTAAAGCCGAGACCCCTCGGGCAGCCGCCCAAGATTAGCCCACCTTCCTTGTGGAATGGGCTTTTACAGATTTTGGCTGTGGCAGGCCTGCCACAGAATGTGCAAGCTGAATTGTACTACAAATCCAACGAGCAATAGTCTGCTTAGAAGCAGGAGCACCCAGCTTGTTGGGTGCATACAGGATAAACAGCGAGTCAGATTTTCTGACTCCAGCCGTCCTGGAAACATATTTTCAGGGCCCTGACTACGTCCAGCAACTTGGAGTCCTCCAAGTCCCTAGTAGCCGCAGGTACCACAATAGGCTGGTTCAAGTGAAACGCTGAAACCACCTTAGGGAGAAATTGACGAGTCCTCAATTCTGCCCTGTCCGTATGAAAAATTAGGTAAGGGCTTTTATAGGATAAAGCCGCCAATTCTGAGACACGCCTGGCTAAAGCCAGGGCTAACAGCATTACCACTTTCCATGTGAGATATTTTAAGTCCACAGTGGAGAGTGGTTCAAACCAATGTGATTTTAGGAACCCCAAAACTACATTGAGATCCCAAGGTGCCACTGGCGGCACAAAAGGAGGCTGTATATGCAGTACCCCCTTGACAAACGTCTGAACTTCAGGAACTGAAGCCAGTTCTTTCTGGAAGAAAATCGACAGGGCCGAAATTTGAACCTTAATGGACCCTAATTTTAGGCCCATAGACAGTCCTGTTTGCAGGAAATGCAGGAAACGACCCAGTTGAAATTCCTCTGTAGGGGCCTTCCTGGCCTCGCACCACGCAACATATTTACGCCAAATACGGTGATAATGCTGTACGGTTACATCCTTCCTGGCTTTGATCAGGGTAGGGATGACTTCATCCGGAATGCCTTTTTCCTTCAGGATCCGGCGTTCAACCGCCATGCCGTCAAACGCAGCCACGGTAAGTCTTGGAACAGACAGGGTCCCTGCTGGAGCAGGTCCTTTCTTAGAGGTAGAGGCCACGGGTCCTCTGTGAGCATCTCTTGAAGTTCCGGGTACCAAGTCCTTCTTGGCCAATCCGGAGCCACGAGTATAGTCCTTACTCCTCTCCTTCTTATGATTCTCAGTACCTTGGGCATGAGAGGCAGAGGAGGGAACACATACACTGACTGGTACACCCACGGTGTTACCAGAGCGTCCACAGCTATTGCCTGAGGGTCCCTTGACCTGGCGCAATACCAGTCTAGTTTTTTGTTGAGGCGGGACGCCATCATGTCCACCTTTGGTTTTTCCCAACGGTTCACAATCATGTGGAAGACTTCTGGATGAAGTCCCCACTCCCCCGGGTGGAGGTCGTGTCTGCTGAGGAAGTCTGCTTCCCAGTTGTCCACTCCCGGAATGAACACTGCTGACAGTGCTATCACATGATTTTCCGCCCAGCGAAGAATCCTTGCAACTTCTGTCATTGCCCTCCTGCTTCTTGTGCCGCCCTGTCTGTTTACGTGGGCGACTGCCGTGATGTTGTCTGACTGGATCAGTACCGGCTGACCTTGAAGCAGAGGTCTTGCTAGGCTTAGAGCATTGTAGATGGCCCATAGCTCCAGGATATTTATGTGAAGTGATGTCTCCAGGCTTGACCACAAGCCCTGGAAATTTCTTCCCTGTGTGACTGCTCCCCAGCCTCTCAGGCTGGCATCCGTGGTCACCAGGACCCAGTCCTGAATGCCGAAACTGCGGCCCTCTAGAAGATGAGCACTCTGCAACCACCACAGGAGAGACACCCTTGTCCTTGGTGACCAGATTATCCGCTGATGCATCTGAAGATGCGACCCGGACCATTTGTCTAGCAGATCCCACTGGAAGGTTCTTGCGTGGAATCTGCCGAATGGGATTGCTTCGTAAGAAGCCACCATCTTTCCCAGGACCCTTGTGCATTGATGCACTGAGACTTGACCTGGTTTTAGGAGATTTCCGACTAGTTCGGATAACTCCCTGGCTTTCTCCTCCGGGAGAAACACCTTTTTCTGGACTGTGTCCAGGATCAGACCTAGGAATAGAAGTCGTGTCGTCGGGATCAGCTGCGATTTTGGAATATTGAGAATCCAACCGTGCTGGCGCAGCACTATCTGAGATAGTGCTACTCCGACTTCCAACTGTTCCCTGGATCTTGCCCTTATCAGGAGATCGTCCAAGTAAGGGATAACTAAAACTCCCTTCCTTCGAAGGAGTATCATTTCGGCCATTACCTTGGTAAAGACCCGGGGTGCAGTGGACAATCCAAACGGCAGCGTCTGAAACTGATAGTGACAGTTCTGTACCACAAACCTGAGGTACCCTTGGTGAGAAGGGTAAATTGGGACATGTAGGTAAGCATCTTTGATGTCCAGAGACACCATATAGTCCCCTTCTTCCAGGTTTGCAATCACTGCTCTGAGTGACTCCATCTTGAATTTGAACCTTTGTATGTAAGTGTTCAAGGATTTTAGGTTTAAAATTGGTCTCACCGAGCCGTCCGGCTTCGGTACCACAAATAGTGTGGAATAGTACCCCTTTCCTTGTTGTAGGAGGGGTACCTTGATTATCACCTGCTGGGAATACAGCTTGTGAATGACTTCCAATACTGCCTCCCTGTCTAAGGGAAACGTCGGTAAAGCAGACTTTAGAAAACGGCGAGGGGGAGACGTCTCGAATTCCAATTTGCACCCCTGAGATACCACCTGAAGGATCCAGGGGTCCACTTGTGAGTGGGCCCACTGCGCACTGAATTTCTTGAGACGGGCCCCCACCGTGCCTGAGTCCGCTTGTAAAGCCCCAGCGTCATGCTGAGGACTTTGCGGAGGCGGGAGAGGGCTTTTGTTCCTGGGAACTGGCTGTTTGTTGCAGCCTTTTTCCTCTCCCTCTGCCACGGGGCAGAAATGAGGCGCCTTTTGCCCTTATAAGGCCGAAAGGACTGCGCCTGATAATACGGTGTCTTCTTAGGTTGAGAAGCTACCTGGGGTAAAAATGTGGATTTTCCAGCAGTTGCCGTGGCTACCAGGTCTGATAGACCTACCCCAAATAACTCCTCCCCCTTATAAGGCAATACTTCCATGTGCCTTTTAGAATCCGCATCACCTGACCACTGCCGCGTCCATAAACCTCTTCTTGCAGAAATGGACAGCGCTCTAATTCTTGATGCCAGTCGGCAAATATCCCTCTATGCATCACGCATATATAGAAATGCATCCTTCAAATGCTTTTAGTCAGTAATATACTGTCCCTATCTAGGGTATCAATATTTTCAGTCAGGGAATCCGACCATGCCAGGCCCGCACTGCACATCCAGGCTGAGGCGATTGCTAGGTCGCAGTATAACACCCGTGTGAGAGTATATACATTTTAGGATATTCTCCAGCTTTCTATCGGCAGGTTCCTTTAGGGCGGCCGTATCAGGAGAGGGTAGTGCTACCTGTTTAGACAAGCGTGTGAGCGCTTTATCCACCCTAAGGGGTGTTTCCCAACGTGCCCTATCCTCTGGCGGGAAAGGGTACGATGCCAATAACCTTTTAGGAATTATCAGTTTTTTATCGGGGGAAACCCACGCCTCATCACACACTTCATTTAATTCCTCGGATACAGGAAAAAACTACAGGCAGTTTTTTCTCACCAAACATAATACCCTTTTTAGTGGTACTTGTATTATCAGAGATATGCAATACATTTTTCATTGCTTCAATCATGTAACGTGTGGCCCTAGTGGAAGTCACGTTTGTCCCCTCATCATCAACACTGGAGTCAGTATCAGTGTCTGTGTCTGCCATTTGAGGTAACGGGCGTTTTAAAGCCCCTGATGGCGTTTGAGACCCCTGGACAGGCACAAGCTGAGTAGCCGGCTGTCTCATGTCGTCAACTGTCTGTCGTAAAGAGCTGACACTGTCACGCAATTCCTTCCATAAGCTCATCCACTGAGGTGTCGACTCCCTAGGGGGTGACAACTGTATAATAGGCAATTGCTCCGCCTCCATCTCATTTTCCTCATCAAACATGTCGACACAATCGTAACGACACACCGCACACACACAGGGAATGCTCTGATAGAGGACAGGACCCCACTAGCCCTTTGGGGAGACAGAGGGAGAGTATGCCAGCACACACCAGAGCGCTATATATAGACAGGAATACCACTATAAAATGTGCTTTTCCCTTTATAGCTGCTGTTAGTATCAAAACTGCGCCAAATTAGTGCCCCCCTCTCTTTTTTACCCTTTTCTGTAGTGCAGGACTGCAGGGGAGAGTCAGGGAGACGTCCTTCCAGCGGAGCTGTGATGGAAAATGGCGCCCGTGTGCTGAGGAGATAGGCTCCGCCCCCTTCTCGGCAGCCTTTTCTCCCGCTTTTTTGGTGAGTTCTGGCAGGGGTTAAAATACATCCATATAGCCCTGGGGGTTATATGTGGTGTATTTATGCCAGCCAAGGTGTTTTTATTGCTGCTCAGGGCGCCCCCCCCCTAGCGCCCTGCACCCTCAGTGACCGAAGTGTGAAGTGTGCTGAGGAGCAATGGCGCACAGCTGCAGTGCTGTGCGCTACCTTGGTGAAGACAGGATGTCTTCTGCCGCCGATTTTTCCGGACCTCTTCTTGCTTCTGGCTCTGTAAGGGGGCCGGCGGCGCGGCTCTGGGACCGAGCTCCGAGGCTGGGGCTGTGTTCGGTCCCTCTGGAGCTAATGGTGTCCAGTAGCCTAAGAAGCCCAATCCACTCTGCACGCAGGTGAGTTCGCTTCTTCTCTCCTCAGTACCTCGATGCAGTGAGCCTGTTGCCAGCAGGTCTCACTGAAAATAAAAAACCTAAAACTAAACTTTCACTAAGAAGCTCAGGAGAGCCCCTAGTGTGCACCCTTCTCGGCCGGGCACAAAAATCTAACTGAGGCTTGGAGGGGGGTCATAGGGGGAGGAGCCAGTGCACACCAGGTAGTCCTAAAGCTTTTACTTTTGTGCCCAGTCTCCTGCGGAGCCGCTATTCCCCATGGTCCTTATGGAGTTCCCAGCATCCACTAGGATGTCAGAGAAATACCTATATATATATATATATATATATATATATATATATATATAGGTATGTCCTATGTGAGTGTATGGGGGTCTCAGTGATACAGTGCTGTGTGTATATCAGTGTAAGAGGGGCTAAATTTACCTTGTAAGTACTGCAGCTGTAAACTTCAATCTCAGCTCTCTACCAGGTGCAAGGCGCCTCAGTGCCCTCTACCAGGTGCAAGGCGCCTCAGTGCCCTCTACCAGGTGCAAGGCGCCTCAGTGCCCTCTACCAGGTGCAAGGCGCCTCAGTGCCCTCTACCAGGTGCAAGGCGCCTCAGTGCCCTCTACCAGGTGCAAGGCGCCTCAGTGCCCTCTACCAGGTGCAAGGCGCCTCAGTGCTCTCTACCAGGTGCAAGGCGCCTCAGTGCTCTCTACCAGGTGCAAGGCGCCTCAGTGCTCTCTACCAGGTGCAAGGCGCCTCAGTGCTCTCTACCAGGTGCAAGGCGCCTCAGTGCTCTCTACCAGGTGCAAGGCGCCTCAGTGCTCTCTACCAGGTGCAAGGCGCCTCAGTGCTCTCTACCAGGTGCAAGGCGCCTCAGTGCTCTCCACCAGGTGCAAGGCGCCTCAGTGCTCTCCACCAGGTGCAAGGCGCCTCAGTGCCCTCTACCAGGTGCAAGGCGCCTCAGTGCTCTCTACCAGGTGCAACGCGCCTCAGTGCTCTCTACCAGGTGCAACGCGTATAATGTGCTCTGGCGCAGTGTGTATAGGAGGTTCTACCTGGTGCAATGTGTATTAGGTGCACTACTGTGTGGTGCAATGTGAATTGCCACTATTATGTGGCTACACCCCTTCCCCACGAAACATTTCTAAATGTTTCGGCGTGCACTGTCCATGCTTTGTCTTATACAGATGGGAGCACCAAGCATTATAGTATGTACCTAATTCTGCCCTCCCGAATGAAAAATGTGTCCTCTCCGTGATCAGCACCCTGCCCTAAAAAAATCCTAGAGTGAACACTAGAACCTATGCTCTAAAGCAGAGGTTCTCAAACTCGGTCCTCAGGACCCCCACACCTGTTTTGCAGGTAACCCAGCAGGTGCACAGGTGTATTCATTACTCACTGACATTTTTAAAGGTCCACATGTGGAGCTCATTATTTCAATAGTGATTCTGTCAGGAGACCTGCAAAACATGCACTGTGTGGGGTCCTGAGGGCCAAGTTTGAGAACCTGTGCTCTAAAGGATAAGGATGGTGTGAGGGGGTTTTAAAAACGTTTTCACTTACGTCCTAGAGGATGCTGGGGTCCACATTAGTAACATGGGGGTATAGACTGGTCCACTAGGAGCCACTGGCAATTTAAGAGTTTAATAGTGTGGGCTGGCTCCTTCCTCTATGCCCCTCCTACCAGACTCAGTTTAGAAAATGTGTCCGGAGGAGCCGGTTAAAGCTAGGGGAGCTCCAGGAGCTTATTTAGTTTTATTATTTTTGTAAGAGTTAAGTTGGGCACAGGGAAGCTGCTGGTAACAGCCTCCCCGCTTCGTGGGACTTGGGGGGGGAAGTAGTGTTCGCCTCGAGGGGTTTTGAGCCACTATCTCTGCTGACAGGACATTAGCTCCTGAGGGTGGTGATAGTTAGCCGCCCCAGGCGACCGCTCACTCCCGCAGCATGCTGCCACCCCCTAACAGAGCCAGAAGATTCCCTGGCGAGTGAGTCACCGGCCCCCTCAGCAAGCGGGCAAAAGGGTGGGAGCGCAGTATTAACTGCGCTCCGGAGGCTCAGTTGTACATAGTGCAGCACTGTGAGGGGCGCCCTGAGCCAGCACAGATACCCTACACTGGTCAGGTAGCCTGTCGGGGACCTCTGTTACACTGGCAGCAGAAATCCTCAGGCCAGTATAAAGAATGGAAGAGCGGGTAGCAGCGCCATGTTCAGGGGGCGGAGCTTCTCAGAGCAGACCCAGCAGGGTTCAGCGCCATTTTCCTGCCTGCAGATGCTATACAGAGACGCTGACAGGGAGAGCTGTCCCTCCAAGCAACTGCAGCTATCCTGTGCGGTACCAGGGGGCTGTGTAAATACTGTGTAGTCTATTAAGGTACACAGTAAGCACTAGGTAGTTGTGTTGTATCTACCTCAGTAAGCGCTGTGTGTGGGTTGGCTCCAATCTGTCTCTCTGTGGTGACATGTGTACGTGTGTGTGTGTGTACGTGTGTGTGTGTGTGTGTGTACGTGTGTGTGTGTGTACGTGTGTGTGTGTGTACGTGTGTGTGTGTGTACACGTGTGTGTACACGTGTGTGTGTACACGTGTGTGTGTACACGTGTGTGTGTACACGTGTGTGTGTGTGTGTGTACACGTGTGTGTGTGTGTACACGTGTGTGTGTACACGTGTGTGTGTGTGTGTGTGTGTGTGTGTGTGTGTACACGTGTGTGTGTACACGTGTGTGTGTGTGTGTGTACGTGTGTGTACGTGTGTGTACGTGTGTGTACGTGTGTGTGTACGTGTGTGTGTGTACGTGTGTGTGTGTACGTGTGTGTGTGTACACGTGTGTGTGTGTGTGTACACGTGTGTGTGTGTGTGTGTGTACACGTGTGTGTGTGTGTGTGTGTGTACACGTGTGTGTGTGTGTGTGTGTGTGTGTGTGTGTGTGTGTGTGTGTGTGTGTGTGTGTGTGTGTGTGTGTGTGTACGTGTGTGTGTGTGTACGTGTGTGTGTGTACGTGTGTGTGTGTACGTGTGTGTGTGTACGTGTGTGTGTGTACGTGTGTGTGTGTACGTGTGTGTGTGGTCTCAGTCATGTCTAGGGACTGTGTCATATGCTGCAGAGGATGTTTCCTCTCAGGAAGAATCGATTCCATGTACACAGGAATGTAATGTTTTGTCTCAAATCACAATTAATGAGCTTGAGTGGTTGTCTATTAAGGGCATGATCTCTACCAGGGTAGCTCATACTGAGACAAACTCGGGTGTTAAAGAACTCTATGGCAGTTTGGTCAGGTTCTGTTCCTATTCCTGCAAAATCCCCTAGTATGTTCCCACAGAAACATGCACTTGCCCAGATTATGCAAGATTAGTGTTCACTCTAGGATTTTTTTAGGGCAGGGTGCTGATCATACTATAATGCTTGGTGCTCCCATCTGTATAAGATAAAGCATGGACAGTGCGCGCCGAAGACGCACAGCAAAAATTTAGGGGCGTAGTTTCGTGTGGAAGGGGCGTAGCCACATAATAGTGGCAATTCACATTACACACTGCAGCAGGTAGAGAGCACTGAGGCACACTGCAGCAGGTAGAGAGCACTGAGGCACACTGCAGCAGGTAGAGAGCACTGAGGCACACTGCAGCAGGTAGAGAGCACTGAGGCACACTGCAGCAGGTAGAGAGCACTGAGGCACACTGCAGCAGGTAGAGAGCACTGAGGCACACTGCAGCAGGTAGAGAGCACTGAGGCACACTGCACCCGGTAGAGAGCACTGAGGCACACTGCACCAGGTAGAAAGCACTGAGGCACACTGCACCAGGTAGAAAGCACTGAGGCACACTGCACCAGGTAGAGAATACTGAGTTTGAAGTTTACAGCTGCAGTACTTACAAGGTAAATTTAGCCCCCCTTACACTGATACCCCTTTCACACAAGAAATGCAGGGGGTTCATGCAGGGACATTCCCGGGTTGGCACCTTTCATACTGAACCCGGGATGGCCCTGCATATTCTGAGAATGGGCGTCTCAGAAAAAACAAGACCAGGAAGTGCCCTGAATAGCCAATCACAGCATCAGCAGAGGCAACCCGGGAAGGTGGGACATGTCCCTGCACCATTCACACTGTCCAGGTTCCAGGGAAGATCCCGGGACCAACCCTAGTCGATTGCAGGGACAGAAATCACGGGATTTTGTCCCTGTACCCTTTCATACTGAGAAATATCCCGGGTTGATGCGCGTTCATGTGTTTTAACCCGGGAAATTTTGGGCTGTGTGAAAGGGGTATAATATACACACAGCACTATCACCGAGACCCCCCCCGGGCCCATACACTGACTATATACACAGCACTGTATCCCTGATCCCCCTGTACGCTGACAAACACAGCACTGTATCACTGAGACCCCCATACACTGATTATATACACAGCACTGTATCACTGATCCCCCACACTGATTATATACACAGCACTGTATCACTGAGCCCCCACACTGATTATATACACAGCACTGTATCACTGAGCCCCCCATACACTGATTATATACACAGCACTGTATCACTGAGCCCCCCATACACTGATTATATACACAGCACTATCACTGAGACCCCCATACACTGATTATATACACAGCACTATCACTGAGCCCCCCATACAGTGCTGTGTATATAATCAGTGTATCACTGAGACCCCCATACACTGATTATATACACAGCATTGTATCACTGAGACCCCCATACACTGATTATATACACATCACTGAGACCCCCATACACTAATTATATACACAGCACTGTATCACTGATCCCCCACACTGATTATATACACAGCACTGTATCACTGAGCCCCCCATACAGTGCTGTGTATATAATCAGTGTATCACTGAGCCCCACATACAGTGCTGTGTATATAATCAGTGTATCACTGAGACCCCCCATACACTGATTATATACACAGCACTGTATCACTGATCCCCCACACTGATTATATACACAGCACTGTATCACTGATCCCCCACACTGATTATATACACAGCACTGTATCACTGAGCCCCCCATACACTGATTATATACACAGCACTGTATCACTGAGCCCCCCATACACTGATTATATACACAGCACTGTATCACTGAGCCCCCCATACACTGATTATATACACAGCACTGTATCACTGAGCCCCCCATACACTGATTATATACACAGCACTATCACTGAGCCCCCCCCATACACTGATTATATACACAGCACTATCACTGAGCCCCCCCCATACACTGATTATATACACAGCACTATCACTGAGCCCCCCATACACTGATTATATACACAGCACTATCACTGAGCCCCCCATACACTGATTATATACACAGCACTATCACTGAGCCCCCTCCATACACTGATTGTATACACACCAGTATCACTGAGCCCCCCCATACACTGATTATATACACAGCACTATCACTGAGCACACCCATACACTGATTATATACACACCAGTATCACTGAGCCCCCCCATACACTGATTATATACACAGCACTATCACTGAGCACACCCATACACAGCACTATCACTGAGCCCCCATACACTGATTATATACACAGCACTATCACCGAGACCCCAATACACTGATTATATACACAGCACTGTATCACTGAGCACTGTATCACTGAGCCCCCCATACACTGATTATATACACAGCACTGTATCACTGAGCCCCCCCATACACTGATTATACAGTGCTGTGTATATCACTGAGCCCCCCATACACTGATTATATACACAGCACTATCACTGATCCCCCTGTACGCTGACACACACAGCACTGTATCACTGAGACCCCATACACTGATTATATACACAGCACTATCACCGAGCCCCCCCATACACTGATTATATACACAGCACTGTATCACTGAGCCCCCCATACACTGATTATATACACAGCACTGTATCACTGAGCCCCCCCATACACTGATTATACAGTGCTGTGTATATCACTGAGCCCCCCATACACTGATTATATACACAGCACTATCACTGATCCCCCTGTACGCTGACACACACAGCACTGTATCACTGAGACCCCCATACACAGCACTGTTTCACTGATCCCCATACACTGATTATATACACAGCACTATCACTGAGCCCCCATACACTGATTATATACACTGCACTGTATCACTGAGCCCCCACACACTGATTATATACACAGCACTGTATCACTGAGCCCCCCCATACACAGCACTGTATCACTGAGCCCCCCATACACTGATTATATACACAGCACTGTATCACTGAGCACCCCATACACTGCACTGTATCACTGAGCCCCCCATACACTGATTATAAACACAGCACTATCACTGATCCCCCTGTACGCCGACACACAGCACTGTATCACTGATCCTCCATACACTGATTATATACACAGCACTGTATCACTGATCCCCCATACACTGATTATATACACAGCACTATCACTGAGCCCCAATACACTGATTATATACACAGCACTGTATCACTGATCATATACACAGCACTGTATCACTGAGCCCCCCATACACTGATTATATACACAGCACTATCACTGAGCCCCAATACACTGATTATATACACAGCATTGTATCACTGATCCCCCATACACTGATTATATACACAGCACTATCACTGAGCCCCAATACACTGATTATATACACAGCACTGTATCACTGATCCCCCATACACTGATTATATACACAGCACTGTATCACTGATCCCCCTGTACGCCGACACACAGCACTGTATCACTGATCCCCCATACACTGATTATATACACAGCACTGTATCACTGATCCCCCATACACTGATTATATACACAGCATTGTATCACTGATCCCCCATACACTGATTATATACACAGCACTATCACTGAGCCCCAATACACTGATTATATACACAGCATTGTATCACTGATCCCCCATACACTGATTATATACACAGCACTATCACTGAGCCCCAATACACTGATTATATACACAGCACTATCACTGATCCCCCATACACTGATTATATACACAGCACTATCACTGAGCCCCCATACACTGATTATATACACAGCATTGTATCACTGAGACCCCATACACTGATTATATACACAGCACTATCACTGAGACCCCCATACACTGATTATAAACACAGCATTATCACTGAGCCCCCATACACTGATTATATACACAGCATTGTATCACTTATCCACCCATACACTGATTATATACACAGCACTATCACTGATCCCCCTGTACGCTGACACACACAGCACTGTATCACTGAGACCCCCATACACTGATTATATACACAGCACTGTATCACTGATCCCCCCATACACTGATTATATACACAGCACTGTATCACTGATCCCCCCATACACTGATTATATACACAGCACTATCACTGATCCCCCTGTACGCTGACACACACAGCACTGTATCACTGAGCCCCCATACACTGATTATATACACAGCACTGTATCACTGAGACCCCCATACACAGCACTGTATCACTGATCCCCATACACTGATTATATACACAGCACTGTATCACTGAGCCCCCACACACTGATTATATACACAGCACTGTATCACTGATCCCCCCATACACTGATTATATACACAGCACTATCACTGATCCCCCCATACACTGATTATATACACAGCACTATCACTGATCCCCCTGTACGCCGACACACAGCACTGTATCACTGATCCTCCATACACTGATTATATACACAGCACTGTATCACTGATCCCCCATACACTGATTATATACACAGCATTGTATCACTGAGCCCCCCATACACTGATTATATACACAGCACTATCACTGATCCCCCATACACTGATTATATACACAGCACTGTATCACTGATCCTCCATACACTGATTATATACACAGCACTGTATCACTGATCCTCCATACACTGATTATATACACAGCACTGTATCACTGAGCCCCCCCATACACAGCACTGTATCACTGATCCTCCATACACTGATTATATACACAGCACTGTATCACTGAGCCCCCCCATACACAGCACTGTATCACTGATCCTCCATACACTGATTATATACACAGCACTGTATCACTGAGACCCCATACACTGATTATATACACAGCACTATCACTGAGCACCCATACACTGATTATATACACAGCACTATCACTGAGATCCCCATACACTGATTATATACACAGCACTGTATCACTGAGACCCCATACACTGATTATATACACAGCACTATCACTGAGCCCCCATACACTGATTATATACACAGCACTGTATCACTGAGACCCCATACACTGATTATATACACAGCACTATCACTGAGCACCCATACACTGATTATATACACAGCACTGTATCACTGAGACCCCATACACTGATTATATACACAGCACTATCACTGAGATCCCCATACACTGATTATATACACAGCATTGTATCACTGAGCCCCCCATACACTGATTATATACACAGCACTGTATCACTGATCCCCCATACACCGATTATAAACTAGAGATGAGCGCCTGAAATTTTTCGGGTTTTGTGTTTTGGTTTTGGGTTCGGTTCCGCGGCCGTGTTTTGGGTTCGAACGCGTTTTGGCAAAACCTCACCGAATTTTTTTTGTCGGATTCGGGTGTGTTTTGGATTCGGGTGTTTTTTTCAAAAAACACTAAAAAACAGCTTAAATCATAGAATTTGGGGGTCATTTTGATCCCAAAGTATTATTAACCTCAAAAACCATAATTTACACTCATTTTCAGTCTATTCTGAATACCTCACACCTCACAATATTATTTTTAGTCCTAAAATTTGCACCGAGGTCGCTGTGTGAGTAAGATAAGCGACATTAGTGGCCGACACAAACACCGGGCCCATCTAGGAGTGGCACTGCAGTGTCACGCAGGATGTCCCTTCCAAAAAACCCTCCCCAAACAGCACATGACGCAAAGAAAAAAAGAGGCGCAATGAGGTAGCTGTGTGAGTAAGATTAGCGACCCTAGTGGCCGACACAAACACCGGGCCCATCTAGGAGTGGCACTGCAGTGTCACGCAGGATGGCCCTTCCAAAAAACCCTCCCCAAACAGCACATGACGCAAAGAAAAAAAGAGGCGCAATGAGGTAGCTGTGTGAGTAAGATTAGCGACCCTAGTGGCCGACACAAACACCGGGCCCATCTAGGAGTGGCACTGCAGTGTCACGCAGGATGTCCCTTCCAAAAAACCCTCCCCAAACAGCACATGACGCAAAGAAAAAAAGAGGCGCAATGAGGTAGCTGTGTAAGATTAGCGACCCTAGTGGCCGACACAAACACCGGGCCCATCTAGGAGTGGCACTGCAGTGTCACGCAGGATGTCCCTTCCAAAAAACCCTCCCCAATCAGCACATGATGCAAAGAAAAAGAAAAGAAAAAAGAGGTGCAAGATGGAATTGTCCTTGGGCCCTCCCACCCACCCTTATGTTGTATAAACAAAACAGGACATGCACACTTTAACCAACCCATCATTTCAGTGACAGGGTCTGCCACACCACTGTGACTGATATGACGGGTTGGTTTGGACCCCCCCCAAAAAAGAAGCAATTAATCTCTCCTTGCACAAACTGGCTCTACAGAGGCAAGATGTCCACCTCATCATCACCCTCCGATATATCACCGTGTACATCCCCCTCCTCACAGATTATCAATTCGTCCCCACTGGAATCCACCATCTCAGCTCCCTGTGTACTTTGTGGAGGCAATTGCTGCTGGTCAATGTCTCCGCGGAGGAATTGATTATAATAAGAATTTACTTACCGATAATTCTATTTCTCGGAGTCCGTAGTGGATGCTGGGGTTCCTGAAAGGACCATGGGGGATAGCGGCTCCGCAGGAGACAGGGCACAAAAGTAAAGCTTTCCGATCAGGTGGTGTGCACTGGCTCCTCCCCCTATGACCCTCCTCCAAGCCAGTTAGGTACTGTGCCCGGACGAGCGTACACAATAAGGGAGGAATTTTGAATCCCGGGTAAGACTCATACCAGCCACACCAATCACACCGTACAACTTGTGATCTAAACCCAGTTAACAGTATGATAACAGCGGAGCCTCTGAAAAGATGGCTCACAACAATAATAACCCGATTTTTGTAACTATGTACAAGTATTGCAGATAATCCGCACTTGGGATGGGCGCCCAGCATCCACTACGGACTCCGAGAAATAGAATTATCGGTAAGTAAATTCTTATTTTCTCTATCGTCCTAGTGGATGCTGGGGTTCCTGAAAGGACCATGGGGATTATACCAAAGCTCCCAAACGGGCGGGAGAGTGCGGATGACTCTGCAGCACCGAATGAGAGAACTCCAGGTCCTCCTTAGCCAGGGTATCAAATTTGTAGGATTTTACAAACGTGTTTGCCCCTGACTAAATAACCGCTCGGCAAAGTTGTAAAGCCGAGACCCCTCGGGCAGCCGCCCAAGATGAGCCCACCTTCCTTGTGGAATGGGCATTTACATATTTTGGCTGTGGCAGGCCTGCCACAGAATGTGCAAGCTGAATTGTATTACACATCCAACTAGCAATAGTCTGCTTAAAAGCAAGAGCACCCAGTTTGTTGGGTGCATACAGGATAACAGCAAGTCAGTTTTCCTGACTCCAGCCGTCCTGGAACCTATATTTTCAGGGCCCTGACAACATCTAGCAACTTGGAGTCCTCCAAGTCCCTAGTAGGTGCAAGGCACCACAATAAGCTGGTTCAGGTGAAACACTGACACCACCTTAGGGAGAGAACTGGGGACGAGTCCGCAGCTCTGCCCTGTCCGAATGGACAAACAAATATGGGCTTTTTTGAGAAAAAAACCACCAATTTGACACTCGCCTGGTCCAGGCCAGGGCCAAGAACATGGTCACTTTTCATGTGAGATGCTTCAAATCCACAGATTTGACTGGTTTTAAACCAATGTGATTTGAAGAATCCCAGAACTACGTTGAGATCCCACAGTGCCACTGGAGGCACAAGAGGGTTGTATATGCAATACTCCCTTGACAAAGTTCTGGACTTCAGGAACTGAAGCCAATTCTTTCTGGAAGAAAATTGACAGGGCCGAAATTTGAACCTTAATGGACCCCAATTTGAGGCCCATAGACACTCCTGTTTGCAGGAAATGCAGGAATCGACCGAGTTGAAATTTCTTTGTGGGGCCTTCCTGGCCTCACACCACGCAACATATTTTCGCCACATGTGGTGATAATGTTGTGCGGTCACCTCCTTTCTGGCTTTGACCAGGGTAGGAATGACCTCTTACGGAATGCCTTTTTCCCTTAGGATCCGGCGTTCCACCGCCATGCCAACAAACGCAGCTGCGGTAAGTCTTGGAACAGACATGGTACTTGCTGAAGCAAGTCCCTTCTTAGCGGCAGAGGCCATAAGACCTCTGTAAACATCTCTTGAAGTTCCGGGTACCAAGTCCTTCTTGGCCAATCCGGAGCCATGAGTATAGTTCTTACTCCTCTACGTCTTATAATTCTCAGCACCTTAGGTATGAGAAGCAGAGGAGGGAACACATACACCGACTGGTACACCCACGGTGTTACCAGAACGTCCACAGCTATTGCCTGAGGGTCTCTTGACCTGGCGCAATACCTGTCCCGTTTTTTGTTCAGACGGGACGCCATCATGTCCACCTTTGGTATTTCCCAACGGTTTACAATCATGTGGAAAAAACTTCCCGATGAAGTTTCCACTCTCCCGGGTGGAGGTCGTGCCTGCTGAGGAAGTCTGCTTCCCAGTTTCCATTCCCGGGATGAAACACTGCTGACAGTGCTATCACATGATTTTCCGCCCAGCGAAAAGTCCTTGCAGTTTTTGCCATTGCCCTCCTGCTTCTTGTGTCGCCCTGTCTGTTTACGTGGGCGACTGCCGTGATGTTTTTCCCACTGGATCAATACCGGCTGACCTTGAAGCAGAGGTCTTGCTAAGCTTAGAGCATTATAAATTTACCCTTAGCTCCAGTATATTTATGTGGAGAAAAGTCTCCAGACTTGATCACACTCCCTGGAAATTTTTTCCTTGTGTGACTGCTCCCCAGCCTCTCGGGCTGGGCTCCGTGGTCACCAGCATCCAATCCTGAATGCCGAATCTGCGGCCCTCTAGAAGATGAGCACTCTATAACCACCACAGGAGAGACACCCTTGTCCTTGGATATAGGGTTATCCGCTGATGCATCTGAAGATGCGATCCGGACCATTTGTCCAGCAGATCCCACTGAAAAGTTATTGCGTGAAATCTGCCGAATGGAATTGCTTCGTAGGAAGCCACCATTTTCTACCAGGACCCTTGTGCAATGATGCACTGTTTTTAGGAGGTTCCTGACTAGCTCGGATAACTCCCTGGCTTTCTCTTTCGGGAGAAACACCTTTTTCTGGACTGTGTCCAGAATCATCCCTAGGCACAGCAGACGTGTCGTCGGGATCAGCTGCGATTTTGGAATATTTAGAATCCACCCGTGCTGTTGTAGCAGTATCCGAGATAGTGCTACTCCTACCTCCAACTGTTCCCTGGACTATGCCCTTATCAGGAGATCGTCCAAGTAAGGGATAATTAAGACGCCTTTTCTTCGAAGAAGAATCATCATTTCGGCCATTACCTTAGTAAAGACCCGGGGTGCCGTGGACAATCCAAACGGCAGCGTCTGAAACTGATAGTGACAGTTCTGCACCACGAACCTGAGGTACCCTTAGTGAGAAGGGCAAATTTGGGACATAGAGGTAAGCATCCCTGATGTCCCGGGACACTATATAGTCCCCTTCTTCCTGTTCGTTATCACTGCTCTGAGTGACTCCATCTTGATTTGAACCTTTGTAAGTGTTCAAAAAATTTTTAGATTTAGAATAAGTCTCACCTAGCCTTCTGGCTTCAGTACCACAATATAGTGTGGAATAATACCCCTTTTCTTGTAGTAGGAGGGGTAATTTAATTATCACCTGCTGGGAATACAGCTTGTGAATTTTTTCCCATACTGCCTCCTTGTCGGAGGGAGACCTTGGTAAAGCAGACTTCAGGAGCCTGCGAAGGGGAAACGTCTCGACATTCCAATCTGTACCCCTGGGATACTACTTGTAGGATCCAGGGGTCCTGTACGGTCTCAGCGCCATGCTGAGAACTTGTCAGAAGCGGTGGAACGCTTCTGTTCCTGGGAATGGGCTGCCTGCTGCAGTCTTCTTCCCTTTCCTCTATCCCTGGGCAGATATGATCTTATAGGGACGAAAGGACTGAGGCTGAAAAGACGGTGTCTTTTTCTGCAGAGATGTGACTTAGGGTAAAAACGGTGGATTTTCCAGCAGTTGCCGTGGCCACCAGGTCCGATGGACCGACCCCAAATAACTCCTCTTCCTTTATACGGCAATACACCTTTGTGCCGTTTGGAATCTGCATCACCTGACCCCTGTCGTGTCCATAACATCTTCTGGCAGTTATGGACATCGCATTTACTCTTGATGCCAGAGTGCAAATATCCCTCTGTGCATCTCGCATATATAGAAATGCATCCTTTAAATGCTCTATAGTCAATAAAATACTGTCCCTGTCAAGGGTATCAATATTTTTAGTCAGGGAATCCGACCAAGCCACCCCAGCTCTGCACATCCAGGCTGAGGCGATCGCTGGTCGCAGTATAACACCAGTATGTGTGTATATACTTTTTATGATATTTTCCAGCCTCCTGTCAGCTGGTCCTTGAGGACGGCCCTATCTATAGACGGTACCGCCACTTGTTTTGATAAGCGTGTGAGCGCCTTATCCACCCTAAGGGGTGTTTCCCAACGCGCCCTAACTTCTGGCGGGAAAGGGTATACCGCCCATAATTTTCTATCGGGGGGAACCCACGCATCATCACACACTTTATTTAATTTATCTGATTCAGGAAAAACTATGGTAGTTTTTTCACATCCCACATAATACCCTCTTTTGTGGTACTTGTAGTATCAGAAATATGTAACACCTCCTTCATTGCCTTTAACGTGTGGCCCTAATAAGGAATACGTTTGTTTATTCACCGTCGACACTGGATTCAGTGTCCCTGTCTGTGTCTGTGTCGACCGACTAAAGTAAACGGGCGTTTTAAAACCCCTGACTGTGTTTTTGAGACGTCTGGACCGGTACTAATTGTTTGTCGGCCGTCTCATGTCGTCAACCGACCTTGCAGCGTGTTGACATTATCACGTAATTCCCTAAATAAGCCATCCATTCCGGTGTCGACTCCCTAGAGAGTGACATCACCATTACAGGCAATTGCTCCGCCTCCTCACCAACATCGTCCTCCTACATGTCGACACACCCGTACCGACACACAGCACACACACAGGGAATGCTCTGATAGAGGACAGGACCCACTAGCCCTTTGGAGAGACAGAGGGAGAGTTTGCCAGCACACACCAAAAACGCTATAATTATATAGGGACAACCTTATATAAGTGTTTTCCCTTATAGCATCTTTTTTATATATTTCTAACGCCAAATTAGTGCCCCCCCTCTCTGTTTTAACCCTGTTTCTGTAGTGCAGTGCAGGGGAGAGCCTGGGAGCCTTCCCTCCAGCCTTTCTGTGAGGGAAAATGGCGCTGTGTGCTGAGGAGATAGGCCCCGTCCCTTTTTCGGCGGCCTCGTCTCCCGCTCTTAACGGATTCTGGCAGGGGTTAAATATCTCCATATAGCCTCCGGAGGCTATATGTGAGGTATTTTTAGCCAAAATAGGTTTTCATTTGCCTCCCAGGGCGCCCCCCTCCCAGCGCCCTGCACCCTCAGTGACTGCCGTGTGAAGTGTGCTGAGAGGAAAATGGCGCACAGCTGCAGTGCTGTGCGCTACCTTTAGAAGACTGAGGAGTCTTCTGCCGCCGATTCTGGACCTCTTCTTACTTCAGCATCTGCAAGGGGGCCGGCGGCAAGGCTCCGGTGACCATCCAGGCTGTACCTGTGATCGTCCCTCTGGAGCGGATGTCCAGTAGCCAAGAAGCCAATCCATCCTGCACGCAGGTGAGTTCACTTCTTCTCCCCTAAGTCCCTCGTTGCAGTGATCCTGTTGCCAGCAGGACTCACTGTAACATAAAAAACCTAAGCTAAACTTTTCTAAGCAGCTCTTCAGGAGAGCCACCTAGATTGCACCCTTCTCGGCCGGGCACAAAAATCTAACTGGCTTGGAGGAGGGTCATAGGGGGAGGAGCCAGTGCACACCACCTGATCGGAAAGCTTTACTTTTGTGCCCTGTCTCCTGCGGAGCCGCTATCCCCCATGGTCCTTTCAGGAACCCCAGCATCCACTAGGACGATAGAGAAAATTCATTTTAATGATCATCTCCACATTTTCTGGATGTAACCTTGTACGCCGATTGCTGACAAGGTGAGCGCCGGCACTAAACACTCTTTCGGAGTACACACTTGTGGGAGGGCAACTTAGGTAGAATAAAGCCAGTTTGTGCAAGGGCCTCCAAATTGCCTCTTTTTCCTGCCAGTATAAGTACGGACTGTGTGACGTGCCTACTTGGATGCGGTCACTCATATAATCCTCCACCATTCTATCAATGTTGAGAGAATCATATGCAGTGACAGTAGACGACATGTCCGTAATCGTTGTCAGGTCCTTCAGTCCGGACCAGATGTCAGCATCAGCAGTCGCTCCAGACTGCCCTGCATCACCGCCAGCGGGTGGGCTCGGAATTCTGAGCCTTTTCCTCGCACCCCCAGTTGCGGGAGAATGTGAAGGAGGAGATGTTGACAGGTCGCGTTCCGCTTGACTTGACAATTTTGTCACCAGCAGGTCTTTCAACCCCAGCAGACTTGTGTCTGCCGGAAAGAGAGATCCAAGGTAGGCTTTAAATCTAGGATCGAGCACGGTGGCCAAAATGTAGTGCTCTGATTTCAACAGATTGACCACCCGTGAATCCTTGTTAAGCGAATTAAGGGCTCCATCCACTAGTCCCACATGCCTAGCGGAATCGCTCCGTGTTAGCTCCTCCTTCAATGTCTCCAGCTTCTTCTGCAAAAGCCTGATGAGGGGAATGACCTGACTCAGGCTGGCAGTGTCTGAACTGACTTCACGTGTGGCAAGTTCAAAGGGCATCAGAACCTTGCACAACGTTGAAATCATTCTCCACTGCGCTTGAGACAGGTGCATTCCACCTACTATATCGTGCTCAATTGTATAGGCTTGAATGGCCTTTTGCTGCTCCTCCAACCTCTGAAGCATATAGAGGGTTGAATTCCACCTCGTTACCACTTCTTGCTTCAGATGATGGCAGGGCAGGTTCAGTAGTTTTTGGTGGTGCTCCAGTCTTCTGTACGTGCTGCCTGTACGCCGAAAGTGTCCCGCAATTCTTCTGGCCACCGACAGCATCTCTTGCACGCCCCTGTCGTTTTTTAAAAAATTCTGCACCACCAAATTCAAGGTATGTGCAAAACATGGGACGTGCTGGAATTTGCCCATATTTAATGCACACACAATATTGCTGGCGTTGTCCGATGCCACAAATCCACAGGAGAGTCCAATTGGGGTAAGCCATTCCGCGATGATCTTCCTCAGTTGCCGTAAGAGGTTTTCAGCTGTGTGCGTATTCTGGAAACCGGTGATACAAAGCGTAGCCTGCCTAGGAAAGAGTTGGCGTTTGCGAGATGCTGCTACTGGTGCCGCCGCTGCTGTTCTTGCGGCGGGAGTCCATACATCTACCCAGTGGGCTGTCACAGTCATATAGTCCTGACCCTGCCCTGCTCCACTTGTCCACATGTCCGTGGTTAAGTGGACATTGGGTACAGCTGCATTTTTTAGGACACTGGTGACTCTTTTTCTGAGGTCTGTGTACATTTTCGGTATCGCCTGCCTAGAGAAATGGAACCTAGATGGTATTTGGTACCGGGGACACAGTACCTCCAACAAGTCTCCAGTTGGCTCTGCAGTAATGATGGATACCGGAACCACGTTTCTCACCACCCAGGATGCCAAGGCCTCAGTTATCCGCTTTGCAGTAGGATGACTGCTGTGATATTTCATCTTCCTCGCAAAGGACTGTTGAACAGTCAATTGCTTACTGGAAGTAGTACAAGTGGGCTTACGACTTCCCCTCTGGGATGACCATCGACTCCCAGCGGCAACAACAGCAGCGCCAGCAGCAGTAGGCGTTACACGCAAGGATGCATCGGAGGAATCCCAGGCAGGAGAGGACTCGTCAGAATTGCCAGTGACATGGCCTGCAGGACTATTGGCATTCCTGGGGAAGGAGGAAATTGACACTGAGGGAGTTGGTGGGGTGGTTTGCGTGAGCTTGGTTACAAGAGGAAGGGATTTACTGGTCAGTGGACTGCTTCCGCTGTCACCCAAAGTTTTTGAACTTGTCACTGACTTATTATGAATGCGCTGCAGGTGACGTATAAGGGAGGATGTTCCGAGGTGGTTAACGTCCTTACCCCTACTTATTACAGCTTGACAAAGGGAACACACGGCTTGACACCTGTTGTCCGCATTTCTGGTGAAATACCTCCACACCGAAGAGCTGATTTTTTTGGTATTTTCACCTGGCATGTCAACGACCATATTCCTCCCACGGACAACAGGTGTCTCCCCGGGTGCCTGACTTAAACAAACCACCTCACCATCAGAATCCTCCTGGTCAATTTCCTCCCCAGCAACACCCATATCCTCCTCATCCTGGTGTACTTCAACACTGACATCTTCAATCTGACTATCAGGAACTGGACTGCGGGTGCTCCTTCCAGCACTTGCAGGGGGCGTGCAAATGGTGGAAGGCGCATGCTCTTCACGTCCAGTGTTGGGAAGGTCAGGCATCGCAACCGACACAATTGGACTCTCCTTGTGGATTTGGGATTTCGAAGAATGCACAGTTCTTTGCTGTGCTGCTTTTGCCAGCTTGAGTCTTTTCATTTTTCTAGCGAGAGGCTGAGTGCTTCCATCCTCATGTGAAGCTGAACCACTAGCCATGAACATAGGCCAGGGCCTCAGCCGTTCCTTGCCACTCCGTGTCGTAAATGGCATATTGGCAAGTTTACGCTTCTCCTCCGACAATTTTATTTTAGGTTTTGGAGTCCTTTTTTTTCTGATATTTGGTGTTTTGGATTTGACATGCTCTGTACTATGACATTGGGCATCGGCCTTGGCAGACGACGTTGCTGGCATTTCATCGTCTCGGCCATGACTAGTGGCAGCAGCTTCAGCACGAGGTGGAAGTGGATCTTGATCTTTCCCTAATTTTGGAACCTCAACATTTTTGTTCTCCATATTTTAATAGGCACAACTAAAAGGCACCTCAGGTAAACAATGGAGATGGATACTAGTACACAATTATGGACTGCCTGCCGAGTGCAGACACAGAGGTAGCCACAGCCGTGAACTACCGTACTGTACTGTGTCTGCTGCTAATATAGACTGGTTGATAAAGAGATGTCGTAGTAGTATGTATGTATAAAGAAGAAAAAAAAAACACGGTTAGGTGGTATACAATTATGGACGGACTGCCTGCCGAGTGCAGACACAGAGGTAGCCACAGCCGTGAACTACCGTACTGTGTCTGCTGCGACTGGATGATAAATGATATAAAAAATATATATATATCACTACTGCAGCCGGACAGGTATATATTATATATTATATAATGACGGACCTGCTGGACACTGTCTGTCAGCAGAATGAGTTTTATTTTTATAGAATAAAAAAAAAAAAAAACACACAAGTGAAGTCACACGACGAGTGTTTAACTTTTTCAGGCAATCACAATATAAGTATACTACTAACTATACTGGTGGTCAGTGTGGTCAGGTCACTGGTCAGTCACACTGGCAGTGGCACTCCTGCAGCAAAAGTGTGCACTGTTTAATTTTAATATAATATTATGTACTCCTGGCTCCTGCTATAACCTATAACTGGCACTGCAGTGCTCCCCAGTCTCCCCCACAATTATAAGCTGTGTGAGCTGAGCAGTCAGACAGATATATAATATATATATAGATGATGCAGCACACTGGGCTGAGCCTGAGCAGTGCACACAGATATGGTATGTGACTGAGTCACTGTGTGTATCGCTTTTTTCAGGCAGAGAACGGATATATTAAATAAACTGCACTGTCTGGTGGTCACTCACTAGTAAACTCTCTGCACTCTCTACACTTCTACAGTACTCCTCCTAGTCCTAAGCTCCAGTAAATCTCTCTCTCTTATAATCTAAATGGAGAGGACGCCAGCCACGTCCTCTCCCTATCAATCTCAATGCACGTGTGAAAATGGCGGCGACGCGCGGCTCCTTATATAGAATCCGAGTCTCGCGATAGAATCCGAGCCTCGCGAGAATCCGACAGCGTCATGATGACGTTCGGGCGCGCTCGGGTTAACCGAGCAAGGCGGGAAGATCCGAGTCGCTCGGATCCGTGTAAAAAAAGCTGAAGTTCGGGCGGGTTCGGATTCCGAGGAACCGAACCCGCTCATCTCTATTATAAACACAGCATTATCACTGAGCCCCCATACACTGATTATATACACAGCATTGTATACTGAGACCCCCATACACTGATTATATACACATCACTGTATCACTGAGCCCCCCCATACACTGATTATACAGTGCTGTGTATATCACTGAGCCCCCCATACACCGATTATAAACACAGCACTGTAGCACTGATCCCCCCCCATACACTGATTATATACACAGCACTATCACTGATCCCCCTGTACGCTGACACACACAGCACTGTATCACTGAGACCCCCATACACTGATTATATACACAGCACTGTATCACTGAGCCCCCCATACACAGCACTGTTTCACTGATCCCCATACACTGATTATATACACAGCACTATCACTGAGCCCCCATACACTGATTATATACACAGCACTATCACTGATCCCCCATACACTGATTATATACACTGCACTGTATCACTGATCCCCATACACTGATTATATACACAGCACTGTATCACTGAGCCCCCACACACTGATTATATACACAGCACTGTATCACTGATCCCCCATACACTGATTATATACACAGCACTATCACTGAGACCCCCATACACGGATTATAAACACAGCACTGTATCACTGAGACCCCATACACTGATTATATACACAGCATTGTATCACTGAGACCCCCATACACTGATTATATACACAGCACTATCACTGAGACCCCATACACTGATTATATACACAGCACTATCACTGAGACCCCCATACACTGATTATAAACACAGCACTGTATCACTGAGACCCCATACACTGATTATATACACAGCACTATCACTGAGATCCCCATACACTGATTATATACACAGCACTATCACTGAGACCCCCATACACTGATTATAAACACAGCACTGTATCACTGAGACCCCATACACTGATTATATACACAGCATTGTATCACTGAGCCCCCCATACACTGATTATATACACAGCACTATCACTGAGCCCCCATACACTGATTATATACACAGCACTGTATCACTGAGCACCCCATACACTGCACTGTATCACTGAGCCCCCCCCATACACTGATTATAAACACAGCACTATCACTGATCCCCCTGTACGCCGACACACAGCACTGTATCACTGATCCTCCATACACTGATTATATACACAGCACTGTATCACTGATCCCCCATACACTGATTATATACACAGCACTATCACTGAGCCCCAATACACTGATTATATACACAGCACTATCACTGAGCCCCCATACACTGATTATATACACAGCACTATCACTGAGCCCCCCATACACTGATTATATACACAGCACTGTATCACTGAGCCCCCCCATACACTGATTATATACACAGCACTGTATCACTGAGCCCCCCCATACACTGATTATATACACAGCACTGTATCACTGAGCCCCCATACACTGATTATATACACAGCACTGTATCACTGAGCCCCCCCATACACTGATTATATACACAGCACTGTATCACTGAGCCCCCATACACTGATTATATACACAGCATTGTATCACTGAGACCCCCATACACTGATTATATACACAGCACTGTATCACTGAGCCCCCCCATACACTGATTATATACACAGCACTGTATCACTGAGCCCCCATACACTGATTATATACACAGCACTGTATCACTGAGCACCCCATACACTGCACTGTATCACTGAGCCCCCCCCATACACTGATTATAAACACAGCACTATCACTGATCCCCCTGTACGCCGACACACAGCACTGTATCACTGATCCTCCATACACTGATTATATACACAGCACTATCACTGAGCCCCAATACACTGATTATATACACTGCACTATCACTGATCCCCCCCATACACTGATTATATACACAGCACTATCACTGATCCCCCTGTACGCTGACACACACAGCACTGTATCACTGAGACCCCCATACACTGATTATATACACTGCACTGTATCACTGATCCCCCCATACACTGATTATATACACAGCACTGTATCACTGAGCCCCCCATACACTGATTATATACACAGCACTGTATCCCTGATCCTCCATACACTGATTATATACACAGCACTATCACTGAGCCCCAATACACTGATTATATACACTGCACTATCACTGATCCCCCCCATACACTGATTATATACACAGCACTATCACTGATCCCCCTGTACGCTGACACACACAGCACTGTATCACTGAGACCCCCATACACTGATTATATACACTGCACTGTATCACTGATCCCCCCATACACTGATTATATACACAGCACTGTATCACTGAGCCCCCCATACACTGATTATATACACTGCACTGTATCACTGATCCCCCCATACACTGATTATATACACAGCACTGTATCACTGATCCCCCATACACTGATTATATACACAGCACTATCACTGAGCCCCCATACACGGATTATATACACAGCACTATCACTGAGCCCCCCATACACGGATTATATACACAGCACTATCACTGATCCCCCTGTACGCTGACACACACAGCACTGTATCACTGAGACCCCCATACACTGATTATATACACTGCACTGTATCACTGATCCCCCCATACACTGATTATATACACAGCACTGTATCACTGAGCCCCCCATACACTGATTATATACACAGCACTATCACTGATCCCCCTGTACGCTGACACACACAGCACTGTATCACTGAGACCCCCATACACTGATTATATACACTGCACTGTATCACTGAGCCCCCCCATACACAGCACTGTATCACTGAGCCCCCCATACACCGATTATATACACAGCACTGTATCACTGAGCCCCCATACACTGATTATATACACAGCACTATCACTGATCCCCCATACACTGATTATATACACAGCACTGTATCACTGATCCCCCTGTACGCAGACACACAGCACTGTATCACTGATCCTCCATACACTGATTATATACACAGCACTATCACTGAGACCCCCATACACTGATTATATACACAGCACTATCACTGAGACCCCCATACACTGATTATAAACACAGCACTGTATCACTGAGACCCCATACACTGATTATATACACAGCATTGTATCACTGAGACCCCATACACTGATTATATACACAGCACTATCACTGAGACCCCCATACACTGATTATAAACACAGCACTGTATCACTGAGACCCCATACACTGATTATATACACAGCATTGTATCACTGAGACCCCCATACACTGATTATATACACAGCACTGTATCACTGATCCCCCATACACTGATTATATACACAGCACTATCACTGAGCCCCCTGTACGCTGATTATATACACAGCACTGTATCACTGATCCCCCATACACTGATTATATACACAGCACTATCACTGAGCCCCCATACACTGATTATATACACAGCACTATCACTGAGCCCCCATACACTGATTATATACACAGCACTGTATCACTGATCCCCCATACACAGCACTATCACTGAGCCCCCATACACTGATTATATACACAGCACTGTATCACTGAGCCCCCCATACACTGATTATATACACAGCACTGTATCACTGATCCCCCATACACTGATTATATACACAGCACTATCACTGAGCCCCCATACACTGATTATATACACAGCATTGTATCACTGAGACCCCCATACACTGATTATATACACAGCACTGTATCATGATCCCCCATACACTGATTATACACACAGCACTGTATCACTGAGCCCCCTGTACGCTGACACACACAGCACTGTATCACTGAGACCCCCATACACTCACATACACATAGGACATAGATATAGGGGACGGCCTCTAGCAGGCGGCTCTCACCTCTCTTCCCGGAGACTCCTATACCGTGCGCGGAATCCCAGCTGCCGGAGACATCAGCGCGGCCGTTTGCTCTGGTATTGTTGGGATCTTTCTGGGAGTCCGGGCGGTGTAGAGATCTCCGAGGGTGACTCACGGCTGAATCGATATGGATAGGCTGGGTCTGGCGGCTGGGTCCGGCGGGCAGCAAACGGTGGGGCGGCAGGGTGCGCAAAAACTGACAGGGCGGGATTTAGCCATCTAAAAAAGGGGCAGGGCGCAATGCCATGTGAAAGACACCTAGAGTGAACACTAGGTTCCCCAACTCGGGCATCAGGACCCCATACAGTTCATGTTTCCAGGTTTCTTCACTGCCGCTATGTGAAACACAAGCTGGGCATACACTATACATTTATCTGTCAAATAATCTGTGGTTGGAATGAAAACCTGGTAATGGATGAGAGCAACTGACAGTCGACCGCTTGCTCCCAAACAGTGGAAAATGGGCAAAACCTGTCCGTCATTCAACCAATTTGTATAAACGACAGGTTTTGCCCATTTTCCAGTGTTTGGGAGCAAGCAGTCGACTGTCAGTTGCTCTCATCCACTACCAGGTTTTCATTCCAACCACAGATTATCTGACAGAATTGTATAGTGTATGCCCAGCTTAACTCATTGCAAGTTACAAAAAGAAAAGTCAAAACGTCAGTCTCCTCAAAATGTGGGACTATGCTAAGCAGAGCGGAGTAACATGGTCCATGAACTCCTCATACGTGGCTTCAGCTGCACACTGTACTTCACGTTCCAGAGGCAACCCATACGTGTTCTATACTGCTGTAAAGGCCGGAGGGAATGGCAATCAAGCTCAGCCTATATCTTTTAGCTGTGCGCAGTAGCCTCTCGCTACACTTCACTCAGCCCCGATTTCTAGCAATTATTTCTGGTACTATTTTCTAAGCTACATAAATCTTGAGAAAATATTGCTGTTACAGGGTAGGTTATGTCAACACAGATAAATGATAAAGTATACTAGCAGCACAGTGGTTAGCATTACAGCCTCACAGCACCAAGCTACTGGCTTCAAAACCCGCTAAACAGTGCATTCGAAAATATTCACAGCGCTTCCTTTATTTTACACATTTTGTTATGTTACAGCCTTATTCCAAAACGGAATAAATTATTTTTTTCCCCTCAAAATTCTGCACACAACACCCCATATTGACAACGTAGAAAAAAAAAAAAAAAAGTTTGATATTTGCAAATGTAGTTAAAAAAAAAAAAAAAAAAAAAGTAAAAAAAAAAAAAAAAAAAAAAAAAGGAGAAATCACATGTTCATAAGTATTCACAGCCTTTGTCATGAAGCTCAGCCTCCTGTTTCCACTGATCATCCTTGAGATGTTCCTACAGCTTAACTGGCCTCCAGCTGTGGTAAATTCAGTTGATGAAATCGGGCATTATCGTTCTAGTGTATGGGGCCCTTAAGCATAGCAGCTTCTTCTCCGTACAGAAGCTTGGTGAAACATTTAGCTCACCAGGTCATCAGTACCCGATGGAGAGGTATACAACATGTACTGTATCATAGGAATTAATGGTTCGGGCCAACCATTTCTTTATATGGAGTATAGAGCATCTTTAAATGGGAAAGAGGTTTCACAGAAAGTACCTTATATACTGTATAATACATACACACGTTACTCACCCGAATGACGTCTGACGTAGGACAGGAAGAGGAGTGCTCACTCCCTGAGCTCCCAGCGGCCGGACGACATGACTGCAAATAGAGTAAGAACTCCGGTTTAATAACCAAATCACAACTGTTCTACCAAAACATAAAGGAAGGGTCTGTGTCATAAACAGCCAGGGGAAGCCGGAACCATTGTCATATACATTATATAGACAAACTACCTCTTCCCTAAACCTACAGGACAGAAACACTCATTCTAGGTGCGTTTGTTACATCCACAGATAGTTATTTTGTTGGATAGACCGGCGCTCTCTGCATACAATGGTTCCCAGGCTGCAGTTTCAAGAATACGGGTTCAGCGCAGTCTGGTGCTTCCCCCTTCAGAATCTCTAACAAAAGTTAAAAAGCAGTATATAGCAAAAAGTAACCAACTTGCTGGGGGCCATTCGAGAATTAAAAAAAAAAAAAACCCCACAAGGTATAGATTTTAGGCCTAATTTTATATTCTTTTACACTACTAAAGCTAGGTACACACAGTCAGATTTTTTTTTTAGGGGGGGTGTTGACAATTTTTCAGGAAATTGTAGGCACCAATATCCGAGCGACACACTAAAAGATTTTAAATTTTTAAAGTTACCAATTTTCTGCCACCTCACGTTGCATTTGCATATGTCCGTCTAGAAGTAGGATGATGTAGTAAGAGGAAAACATAGGAAATATGGGCAGATTATGGAGAACGCACACACCTTGCTCAATATCTGGAGATTGTGGCAGATATTTTTGTTTGGGACGATAGACCGAAAAATCGGTTGTTCGTGTGGGGGCAAAATTTTCCCGGATATTTGGTGAAATGCCGACACGATCGTTTGTACACACTAAATAATAACGTTGGTCGTTCTTCCAATTATTGGCAAATCAGCCTAATAACTGTAGTGTGTACCTATCTTTAGGGGAGAATTCAATTTGCCGCGGTAATTTCCCACAAGCTAATTGAAGTAGCAGGGCTATGCAATTAATCACAGGCTGTAGTTAACAAGGATTTTGGTTTTTCCTAAGAGCCTGAAATCTGTTAAACAGCCAGTTTTTTGGGTACTGCGGTCATGTTAACCCATAGGACTGGGAACTTATCCTGGGTTCTATGGGTTGTGGCGGTAATTTATTGGGTGAGAGAAAGGGTCGCTAACTGAATATTCCCAGGCGTTAAAGCGAAAGACTACCAAGATTACTGGGGCTAATAAAACACAAAATAGCGGTATTCAATTCTTTTCACCCCCTTCCACACCCATTCTGTTTCTCCTGACGAGTGTGGTATAATCATTTCAGCTCGCTAGCCCTGGGATTGCGAGGACGCCCAACCCTTTACGCAGCTAAACCTGATTACTATGGGCGCGATATGTGGGATAACGGGGATCACTTTAGAAAGGAGATTGGGCGCGATCTCATTTGAGTACCGCCCAAAGGGGCAGATTCAAATATTTTTTTTTGCAGCGGAGAACACTTTTTTCCCCGCAGCCTCCTGAGGTGCGAGAAGGAGAAAAAATAAAAATAAAAACACACATTAAAGTGTTCAATCCCAGCACTTTGGGCATCCCAAAGCAGGAGTTTAGACGAATTTAGCAGTTTTACGCGGCTAAACCCTGTTTGGGCTTAACATGCGTAATGTGCATGGGCGCCCAAACAAATGAATAGTGACAATTGTTTGGCGCGTCTACACAGTCACGCTTAGATGGGATTTTTAGACGCCCAAAAAACAATTGAATTCCCCCCAAAGACATTAATGGGACTATTTAGCAATAATTCCAATATTGGCTCATAACGTTTTTGGTCAATATAGTGATTAATACAAATTTTTCCTGCTGTGCAGTGACAAGCCTTGCAGGGACAGCCGTTGCGTTAATACGTTGTTCCTGCGGCCAGTCTTTTTGGGCTGCTCTGCATATGGCTCATCACCCTCCAGGTGAGATTGCTCTCAATTTAGATAGATTCATGTATGTGCTATTATCGTGTATCAATTATATGACCCAAAGTGGGTGCAATTACGTAGCGATAGGGACCGACAGACGCAGAAATACCTTGACGCAGCCTGGCAGTAAAATCATCTCTCTGCAATTATATACTCTGTATTTCTATCATGTAGCAGTCTCTCTCGCTCCCCCCTCAATTGTCATCCTTGGATATTGCTCCCTCCGTACACGCTCCGTCATCTTCCAGGTGCAGTTTCCACGGGGGAGCAATATAAATTCATAGCAAACAAGTGCCGGGAACGGAGATATATATTTTATTACAAAATAATCTCTCATATCCAGTTGTTTTACAGTTGTGTAATTGCACTGCTGGGAACACTTGCAGTGTAGTTAGAGGGAGGGGCGGAGTTTCACCCGGCATCAGAAGCTGATTGGACAAATTCCAATAAGCATTTCCCTCATAAGCACAGTCTCAGATGACATTGTATAAAGGTAAGCCTTTCCGGATTTGCTTAACGTTCTCCTGCTTGCTGCATAGTAGAAAACGGTAAGCGCTGTAGTGAGCAAAGTTGTAAATCAGGAATTGAAGATAATTGCTTTATCTTCTTCATTAACCCTTTCCAACATAGCCGTGACACACAAATCATGCGGAAATCAACATTTCCCCATGATTTAATTGAAGGTTTGCTTGCTAAATACAGATGCCAAGGGCATATATACGGTGTCCTCATCCTCCCAGGACAGTGAAACGCAACAATGGTAAATTGCTCAAATCAATTTATTGGTCCATTACAGGTGCTTCCAAGGGAGGGGCTCATCTAGAAAAGAACCCCCCTTCCCCACACACACTAGCTCCTCCCATGTAAGCACCTGGACCAATAAATAGATTTGAGCTACTTGCTATTCTTGCGAATCGCTGTTCTGAGAGGCATGTATAGGATCAGAAGATTGAGGACATGCTGGTCCTTGTAGTGCCATATGGAGTATCTTGGGGTGTGTCTCCAGGTGAGTTAGCTCTCAACTTAGAACTCTATAACTGTATGTGCTATTGTCACGATTCTGACTGAGCAATTCTTCAGATATGCCAATCTGGGAACACTGCCCGTGACACCTTACTGATTACATCAGCGAGTGTGGTAAATCCGCACAGTAACTGCAACCAGCAGAAGTACCAGTTGCTGCGTCAGCCAGGCCAAGCGACTTTGAGAGACCACAACTAGGTTGAGCTTCTGCTCTCAACCGCACACAAAATTATTAATACGTAAAAAATTAGGTAACACGAGCCTCTCAAGACTTTGGAGTGAAAGCACAGACAACCAGAACGAAGATTAGATTTTTAATCCAAGTCAAAACTTGTTACAAAAAAAAGTAACAAGAATATAATAGTTCAAATAGTCACATAAGTAATTACAATCTCAAGAAATAAAAATAAGGGAAGGCAAAGGGCCAACGCTCAGAACTGAAGAGTCTTAATGCTGGTTGAGTGAGGTCTCTCCCATCATTTACACCTCCACATACCTGTCCTACATTTTCCCCACAAATTCTCACATACAACTCGCCTATGTAAACCTGGTGTATTTTTCTTGCAATTTTTTGGCAATGTTTTCTGTGCCAATTTAGTACTCGCACCTTATTACATTGGCCATGTTGTATGTACAAAATGGAAAAACATCTGGATGAGATTTTAAAATTGTGCGACTTATGAAACATGCAAGTTTGCATGTTCCAGAGTTTACAAAAAGTGCACGTTTTAGTGCTAAACTCGCACATTTTGCAAACTCCCCCCCTATTACATTTGGGCCATAGTGTGCTGGGGGAATTTCCCCCCCCCCCCCCAACATGGAACAGAAGTGGAAAAGTACAGATCCCAGGAATACCAAGTATACAGAATTTTAGTTCTATAACAAGGTCACCGTGACATGAAAAAACAGTCCTATGACAAAGCAAAGATTATATAACCAGGCTAGACACAACTACAGCCCAGATGTAGTGTAAAATGCTCCACTTTGCACAACGACAGTACTGGGAGCAGACATGAGTATGTGCATGTATAAGTCACGCACTACCAGGACTTGCTGGGAATTGTTACACAGAATTACTAGAACATGAACAGGCCACTCTGCCTGACTTTAGTATCTGTCGCAGTCTCAGATTACACAACATTTTGTGAGGACAAGAGAGAAGAGGTGCATAATACAGAGAAGAGGAGGAGGCCGCCAGCTACCAGAACACACAGTATAGCTCTGCATCAGGCAACTGGAACCTCACAGAGGCCTAGCCTCACTTGTTATGGTGACAGACTGTCCCTTTAAACTCCAGGATTAACAAACTTCTGTATTGTTACCTCACTTCCCCCGTCGGCCTCCCCTCCCCCGCCACAGAACAGGAAGCTGGTCATGCAACCAGCGCATCAACCAAATAACACAGCCCAGGCAGCAGTCAGCTGACTGCAGATTCACAACAACACACGTCATAGGAAAGCTGGAAAGTATTGCTTTGCAAGGCCATAAAGGCACACAGCAAGCCAAGGAGATTTATCCACCAGCATCAGAGATCTGCATGAGTATTCAGATTAACAGAAAGCACGTTTATAAGTTTTATCATCTGTACCCATCCTACATATCAGTACTTTCTAGAGACACCTTTTGCGGCAATTACAGCTGCAAGTCACTTTGGATAAGTCTCTATGAGTTAGCCACTGAGAATTTTGCCCATTCCTCAAGGCAAAACTGCTCCAGCTCCTTCATGTTGGATGCTTTCTGCTTGTGAACAGCAATCTTCAAGTCTGACCACAGACTCTCAATGGATTAAGATCTGGGCTTTGACTAGGCCATTCCAACACATTTACATTTTCCCTCTTAAACCACTCGAGTGTTGCTTTAGCAGTATGCTTCAGTCATTGTCCTGCTGGAAGGTGAAGCTCCATCCCAGTCACAAATCACAGGCAGACAAACAGGTTTTGCTCAAGAATATCCCTGTATTTAGCACCATCCATCTTTCCCTCGACTCAAAACAGTTTCCCAGTCCCTGCTGCTGAAAAACATTCCCACAGCAGCATGCTGCCCCCACCACGTTTCACTGTGGGGGATGGTGTTCTTGGGGTGATGGGGGGGTGTCAAAGATTTGGATTTTTTTTTTTTTTTTTTTTTTTATGGTGTGATGCCTCTTGCTTAGTGGTGTTGCAGCCTCTGAGGCCTTTCAGAAAAGGTGTGTTTACACTGACAGATCATGTGACACTTAGATTACGCACAGGTAGACTTCATTTTACTAAATTATGTGTGACTTCTGAAGGTAAATTGGATGAACCAGAACTTTTGAGGGGCTTCACAGCAAAGTGGAGGAATACATATGCCAATTGTTAAATTTTTATAAATTTCTCATTTCACTTCACCAACTTAGACTATTTTGTGCAGATCCATCACATAGCATTCAGATTTAAAAAAAAAAAAAAAAAAAAAACCCGCTTCTGCTCTCAACCGCACACAAAATTATTAATACGTAAAAAATTAGGTAACATGAGCCTCTCAAGACTTTGGTGTGAAAGCACAGACAACCAGAACGAAGATTAGATTTTTAATCCAAGTCAAAACTTGTTACAAAAAAAAAAAAAAATGTACAAGAATATAATAGTTCAAATAGTCACATAAGTAATTACTAGAGATGAGCGGATTCGGTTTTACTCGGTTCTCAAAACGGCATTTTATTGGCTATCCAAAACATGTGACATCCGTGAGCCAATAAGATGCCGTTTTGAGAACCGAGTAAAACCGAATCCGCTCATCTCTAGTAATTACAATCTCAAGAAATAAAAATAAGGGAAGGAAAAGGGCCAACGCTCAGATCTGAAGAATCTTAATGCTGGTTGAGTGAGGTCTCTCTGCATACCCTGAACATTATAGGATCCAATCTCTTACTGGATGCCACCTCATGATAATGACAGTTTACAGGCAAGATTTCCTTCTATTTAACTAGATGCTGCCGCGAATCCCGACAGCCGGCATACACACATTCTCCCCCCCCCCCTCTTGGGGGTCCAAGTCCTCCCTGGAGGGAGAATAGATAGCAAGGCGCGCTTAGGGCGCCCGCAGTGTGGCAAGCGCAGCGAGCCTGCAAGGGGCTCATTTGCGCTCGCCATGCTGTCGGTATGCCGGTCGACAGGATCCCGGCTGCCGGCATACCATACGACACCCATTTCTACTTCCCATACCTTATATAAACCCCTGATCTTCCATTTTGTCCTGAGGAGGATGAGGATGTTGTGGTGTGGGCTGTAAGTGAGGCAGAAGGCAGCACAGAGGATTGGAGGAGGAGTATGGTGATGTGGAGAAGGATACTGCACCTGCCTTGGGGAAAACACAGACTGGGCAGAATGACCGCTTCAGTTTCTATGAAACTAGTACCCTCGTCCATGCCATGGTGTCAGTATATCCACAGCTACTGTACATGGTGCACAATCACACTGCACATCAGCCCCACGTAAGAGGGACACATGGTGCTCAGTGCTGGACGCGGTGAATGCCGGATGTCACTTCCGGCATGATATAAAAAAAAAAAAATAAGATTTTACTTACCGGTAAATCTATTTCTCGTAGTCCGTAGTGGATGCTGGGTACTCCGTAAGGACCATGGGGAATACACGGGCTCCGCAGGAGACATGGGCACTTTAAGAAAGAATTTAGATTCTGGTGTGCTCTGGCTCCTCCCTCTATGTCCCTCCTCCAGACCTCAGTTAGAGAAACTGTGCCCGGAAGAGCTGACAGTACAAGGAAAGGATTTTGGGAATCCAGGGCAAGATACATACCAGCCACACCAATCACACCGTATAACTTGTGATAAACTTACCCAGTCAACAGTATGAACAACAGAGCATCAGTTCAACCCTGATGCAACAATAACATAGCCCTTATTGCAGCAATAACTATATACAAGTATTGCAGAAGAAGTCCGCTCTTGGGACGGGCGCCCAGCATCCACTACGGACTACGAGAAATAGATTTACCGATAAGTAAAATCTTCTTTTCTCTAACGTCCTAGTGGATGCTGGGGACTCCGTAAGGACCATGGGGATTATACCAAAGCTCCCAAAACGAGCGAGAGAGTGCGGATGACTCTGCAGCACCGATTGAGCAACAATAGGTCCTCATCAGCCAGGGTATCAAACTTGTAGAACTCTGCAAAAGTGTTTGAACCTGACCAAGTATCAGCTCAGTATAGTTGTAATGCCGAGACCCCTCGGGCAGCTGCCCAAAAAAAGCCCACGTTCCTAGTGGAATGGGCTTTAACTGATTTTGGCAGCGGCAATCCAGCCGCAGAATGAGCCTGCTGAATCGTGTTACAGATCCAGCGAGCAATAGTTTGCTTTGAAGCAGAAGCAACCAGCTTGTTTGATGCATACAGGATAAACCGCGACTCAGTTTTCCTGATTCTAGCCGTTCTGGCTACATAAACCTTCAAAGCCCTGACCACATCCAGTAACTCGGAATCCTCCAAGTCACGAGTAGCCACAGGCACCACAATAGGTTGGGTCACGTGAAAAGATAACACCCCCTTTGGCAGAAATTGTGGATGGGTCCGCAATTCTGCTCTATCCATATGGATAACCAGATAAGGGATTTTATATGACAAAGCCGCTAATTCTGACACACGCCTAGCCGAAGCCAAGGCTAATAGCATGACCACCTTCCACGTGAGATTTTTAACTCCACCGTTTTAAATGGTTCAAACCAGTGTGATTTCAGGAAACTTAACACCACGTTAAGATCCCAAGGTGCCACTGGAGACACAAAAGGAGGCTGAATATGCAGCACTCCCTTTACAAACGTCTGAACGTCTGGTAGAGAAGCCAACTCTTTTTGAAAGAGAATGGATAGGGCCGAAATCTGGACCTTAATAGAGCCCAATTTCAGGCCCAAATTCACTCCCGACTGTAGGAAGTGGAGGAAACGGCCCAGCTGGAATTCCTCTGTAGGTGCATTCCTGGCCTCACACCAAGAAACATTTTCCCCATATACGGTGATAATGTTTAGCTGTCACGTCCTTCCTAGCCTTAATCAGCGTAGGAATGACCTCGTCCGGAATGCCCTTTTCTGCTAGGATCCGGCGTTCAACCGCCATGCCGTCAAACGCAGCTGCGGTAAGTCTTGGAACAGACAGGGCCCCTGTTGCAACAGGTCATGTCTTAGAGGAAGAGGCCACGGGTCCTCTGTGAGCATTTCTTGCAGATCTGGATACCAGGTCCTTCGTGGCCAATCTCGAACAATGAGGATTGTTCTCACTCCTCTTTTTCTTATTAGCTTCAGCACCTTGGTATGAGAGGAAGGAGGAGGAAATACATAGACCGACTGGAACACCCACGGTGTCGCCAGGGCGTCTACCGCTATTGCTTGAGGGTCTCTTGACCTGGCACAATACCTCTGTAGTTTTTTGTTGAGGCGGGATGCCATCATGTCCACCTGTGGCAGTTCCCACCGATATGTGATCTGTGTGAAGACTTCCTGATGAAGTCCCCACTCTCCCAGGTGGAAGTGGTGTCCGCTGAGGAAGTCTGCTTCCCAGTTGTCCACTCCCGGGATGAACACTGCTGACAGAGCGCTTACGTGATTCTCCAGCCTGCGAAGAATTCTGGTGACTTCTGCCATCGCCACTCTGCTCCTTGTGCCGCCTTGGCGGTTTGCATGAGCCTCTGCGGTGATGTTGTCTGACTGAATCAGTCTCTTGACTTGACCACAGACCTTGGAAATTTCTTCCCTATGTGACTGCTCCCCACCCTCGGAGGCTAGCGTCTGTGGTCACCAGGACCCAGTCCTGAATTCCGAATCTGCGTCCCTCTAGAAGGTGAGAACTCTGCAGCCACCACAGGAGTGACACCCTGGACCTGGGGGGACAGGGTGATTAACCGATGCATCTGAAGATGTGATCCGGACCACTTGTCCAGTAAGTCCCATTGGAAGGTCCTCGCATGGAACCTGCCGAAGGGAAATGGCCTCATATGATGCCACCATCCTTCCCAGGACTCGAGTGCAGTGATGCACTGACACCTGTTTTGGTTTTAATAGATTCCTGACCAGTGTCATGAGCTCCTGAGCCCTCTCTATCGGGAGATAAACCCTTTTCTGGTCTGTGTCTAGGA